>NW_027494849.1:0-257773 GCF_021521415.1 Bidens hawaiensis
CCTCCGAACTTGAGCCAATCTTTGGCTCGTTTAACGTATGACGCACTAGCTCGAGTCGAATATAAATTTAAGTATTAAATAATAAACGAATTGTGCTTAAGTTGAGCACGAGCTTGAAAAAAGGAATCATGAACCGAGCTTGAGCTTTAAAAAAAGAGCTCGAGCTTGAGCTCTCGTAAGTTTAAACGAATCGAGCTTGAGCTTAGTCAAGCTTGGGCTTGGCTCGTTCATAGTTCACACTCCCAAGGTTGATGTCATAAAATAAGTTGCTGTTTTTGTTAAATGTTTAATGTGTATTTTAAGTCACCTACATAGACATTTACGCAGCGTTGTAAAAATCGCTAGCCAGTTGGCGAGGTGGATTAACGATTAATCGGGATTAATCAATGATTATTGGCGCATAGTTACATCACTGCGTTTAGGGATTAGGGGTGTGTGGTTAAACTGGGGCCACTGTGCTGAACTCAAACTCGAAATTTCTTGAAAATCTTAATTGAAGAGAAGACTAGAGTCCTAGACTAGACTGGTACGTGATGGGCCGGTCTTTAGGGTTGGGTTGGTCTTGGGCTAAGCAAGGACTGTGTATGAATTTTCGATGATAAGATGTTTCATACAATCCCAATATAAAGCAAACATTGTTTGAGTGTTCCATTTTGTAATGCAAAACTGAACTTCAACTCTAGGGGTCTGTATTGTTGACATGAAAACATAACACAAACCTAACATGTAATTCAGTAATTCATGTCTTCGGGTCAGTTTTCATTTGTACCTACAAACACATTCAGCTAAAGGTGCAAGTCCATAAAAGTAATAAATAGATGTGCATCACACGTAGAGATGGGAGAGAAACGCGACGAAACAAAGATGAAAACTAGGGGTCGGGGGCTTGGGGCGGTGTTAGGCTCGTTTTTTGAGTCCTAAACGAGCCCACTATGTATGGCCTAAATTGACAATAAAAAATGTGCTGAGAATTTACCTGTACGTAAAAGCTATTTTGCAAAGGTTAAGTCTTAAATTAATGTATATACAATCATTTGAAATTATTATATGTTTAAATTAATGTGTATACAATCATTTGAAATTATTATATGTCATTATATATTGGGAATTAAAATAGATACTAATGTGTGATAAGGCTGTTTATTTACGAAGTTCCCTTCATTCCAACGGAGAATCATCTGTAAACCATGTTCTTGCATGTTCATGACATATGTTATTTGTGTCAATGTGTGCGTACCAACTTTATTTTATACAATACATTGTTTATTACGGTATCAAAAACTATTGTGTGGATGTGTAGGGGTGATAATTTTCGACGAATACATCAAACAAGACACGAAAATAATTAGGTATTGGGTTGTCATATCTAATTCGTTTAATAAAGGGGTCGTGTTTTGATTGACCTTTTAATTAATATAGTCAAACGAGTTGACCCACTAACCCATTTAGGCCCCTTTAACCCATTTTTTGTGACAAGTCAATCGATTAATTTGTTTACAACTTAATTCGTATAAGTCATATCATAAACATGTTTAGATAAATAAGTTAAATTAATCATTTGTGTTCACGCTACGCGATAAAAAGTGTGTACTTCCTTGGTGATCTCCAATACATATCAATACTTATCATACACATCCTTCACATCTTCTAAACTACGCACATGAACTTTATGTGTTGAAACTCACCTTACATATAAATAAACTTCATATTTTGTCCTACACATATGAAGAACATCATAGTAAACCAGACATGAGCAAAAATCTTTCAATCAATTCATAAGACCTACTAAACATCACATAAATTTTAAAGCATAAGCAAGAAGATAATACACTAGAAAATTATATAAAAGAAAATTTATGATCTTTTCCTGTTATCTCGCTCATCTCTCTTTAATTTAAAAAGAAGAATTTGATAATTTATCTTGTTAATATAACTTATGCATGTGGATGTGATGTGTATATTACATAATCTATACATTTGTAGATCAACTAAATAAATAAATTTAAAAAGACATTTCAACAATATTATATATATATTAAAAACCACTTTTTCACATACTCACTAAATCAACTATTCATCAACTTTGAATATTAACCACATGTTTCTAACTTTTTTTTTTATTTTGCTTCATTTGGTGAATATGAACCACACATTTCTAACTTTGTTTTCTTATTTTGCTAGGTATGTATAGTTTTTTTTGTGCTTTAGAGAGGTTTAATATATAAGCTTGCGTGTGATATTTGTTCCATATATTAAACATGTTGCTAAATACATTATCACAAAGTTTGTACTTTAACATGTAACTCTTCAAAGATCTCTAAGCTTTTCAAAATTTATAAAAAATATAAAATTTTATTACTTTTGATAGTCACTAGATGTGTTTTGTGTCAAAACTTTTATAAATAGTCTATCGTTAATGATATCAAACGACTATAATTGTGTACTTTTGTTATATATTCAAATTATGTGTCATGAACTATAAGACAACGCGTATGTCCACCATTAGACTATGTGTAGTGGAGGGGCTACAAATGGGGGCGAATTATGACACGTGGCGCCCAGTCAGCAAAAGGGGCGAATTTTTTTTTTGGGTGTAATGGTGTATTGGCTACAAATTGGGCCCACAGTATTTTTTTTTATTATTTTCTTTTTATAATTAAACTAATCAAATAAAATTTTTTTTTCAAATAACTAAATAAAAATGCATTAAAATTTAAAAAAAATACAAAAAAAATACATAACTAAAAATATAAAAAAAAACATATAGCTCGGTTGGCGTCATGTTTAGGTTCTGGTCGGGAAATTGAAACGGATAGCTCGGTTGGTTTAGGTCATCGGGTTCCATTGTAAGTTCACGTTCGATTGGTTTTGCGAACCATGGTGTTGACCGAAAGGACGGAATGGGTGGTTCGGTTGGTTCGGATTGTTTCTAGGATTCATTTTGCATATACATATATACACACACACACACAACATATATACATATACATATACATATATATATATCACACACAGCATACATACATATACAACATATATATACAATAGTAATATAATAATAATATATAATATAATAATAATAACCTTCATCTCCTCAAGGCGATAATTAAAACCCGCCCCCGTCCCAAATCGCCCAGATATCGCCCGGGGGGCGGTGTTCACGCCCAAATTCGCCCCTTTTCGCCCCTAACTCACGCCCACTACAGATAGCCTTAGTTAACTCACTAGCATGCCCGCACGCCGCAACGCGCGGGTAAAAAAACTTGTTAGTATCATGATTGTTTTTATTTATACATTATTATACATATTAAAAGTATAAATCGTTGATAAAAGACATAAAGTTTGATTTATTATTTATGTTATCGGAGTAATTTATTATTCTATAAAATTATCAGCCTAAAATATAAAATGGTAAAAGAGTGTTTACAGGAATAAAGTGGTAAAGATGGAATAAAGGGAAATTGTTTCCACTGCAGCGCTCAGTTTTGTTTTTCATTAAGATTTTAATATTTTAATACTTTTTATTTCAAAATGATTTACAGAAGAAATTATTATTCTTCTGATAAAGTTTCAAAAATGATTATAATTTCTCTTTTTTAAAATAATTTTTTTGTTTCATTTATTTGAGCTCGTGTATAACTAACATCCACTTTTTTTAATTTTTTTTTTGTGTTTATTCTATCAAAATTATTGTTACAAAATTTCTCATAGTAAGTTATTAAACAAGTTGAGATAACACAAAATGCATTATATACAATTTCTTAACTTTCTCTTATTTTATTTGAACGACGAAAGCCCCAGTATAACCAAAGCCCGTGCTTTGTAATCTCATCATCTTTTAGATAAAATCTAGAGTTTTCTTCGCCTGGAATCAAACTTAAGACATCCGGAACAGAAACCTAGCATAAGTGAGTAAACCCTTTTCCAGTTTCCACTTCTGATCAATTAGACTCGCCATCATTGGGTCTTAACTTTCTCTTATTACAATGGATTTTAGAGGTTGCTTTTACCCTAGTGAATGAATGATATCATTCCATGTTACCTTTATGATTTAATTTTTTTAAAAATTATTAAGTCAAGAGTGAAAATGTAAAATAGATACAATATTCTATTCACATTATATATGTTACAAACGAGCTTCGATGAAGAGTTTTTTTCTCTTTCTAAACTTCAATTTAACCTATTATCGATGAGCAATATACTTTTTAATATAATTAATTTTCACTAAGATTTTTTAATAACTTTTTTTCTTAATCTTTTAAAGTTATCTAAATATACAGTTATCTTTAATTTTATTTCTCAACATTCTTATATAAGTTTAACTGAAAATGAAGATGCATTCAATATTAAGTATTTTTTTGGTATTATATGCGACTTTCACGTGCTTTGATATGTGATAGAGTAATTCTCCTAAGGTTTTTATGTTTTTAAAACAATTAATGTGATATATTATTCTTCATAATTTTCCACTCTAATTATATTTATAAAATTATGTTTACAAATTCAACCACTCCAAGAGGGTAGTAATAACAAATAAAATCTATTTAAGGGAAAATTACTTTATTCTTTTACATATAAATCATTTGCTTTAGTAAGAGAATATGTTATATCGAGATATAAAGATTTGCCTTTTGTTGCCTTTATTGGAAGAATTTATTCGGTGTCGTAAATCATTATGCCCTGCTAATATGCATGGAATGGAACTAGTCTCACGTTATTTAAAAGGTAAAAAAAAAAATAAGTATCGTCAGACGACTTATTATCGACTGATATTGTCCATCAATAATTAGTATTAGATTATCTGCCCGGTAATCTCTCGTTAGCTACAAAATGGCCTAAATTCCAAGTGAATGTCGTGCCACGTTTTTCCCGTATAGTTTCACTGACTAAACATGTCTTTAAAGGATTTTTAATTTTTTTTTTAACCCAAGACTTTACTTCATAGAAACATCCAAACGATTTACAATGAAGTGGCAAGTAAGCGGGCAACAAGCTGCGACGCAACCCCGTTTTGGATAGCAAAAATTGAAAGTGCAAAATTTGTAGGTTTTATCTGGTTAGTTCAAAGCCAATTACTTAGTTCGGTCAAAACTATACGTAAACAATGATATCAAATATTTTGTTATATTTATACTTTTTTCATTACCTACCGTTTGACATAACTTACACAAGAGTCACCATTTCAAATGGATAGAGTTAGTTTAAGGAGTCAAAACTGTAAATAAATTTTAACGTAAGATGTTTATCTGTCTAAAAATTTTATTTTAAGCTGAAAGTGCTATGTGAAATAAACAACAAGGTTTAAAAAAGCAATTTACTCGTTACAATAATAATAGAATTAATATATCAGTTTTGGTCCTTTGCTTTTACTTAAGTACGACGTGACCTTAATTAATTTATATGGTACAATAGTGGACCTTTGACATTAAAGGAATTCATGTGCTATTTATTCTACTTATGTTACAACTGAACCGTTATTAAAATAAGTTGACGGTTTATCACACCTATATGAATTTAGTGTACTTGTAAGTCGTTTTCGTTTATAGAACTAAACGAACTTTAATCATGAGCTTTGTTGTTTAAAAATCTAAAATAAAAAACAATTTGTTCAATAAACGATTAGTAAATAAGAGGGGAATGATCATGAGAAATTCACTGATATCAAAAAACATCTTCGTTCAATACATTGTTACATACATTATTTAGTACAAGACATTAGGTTTTCTTCGGAATGTTTGATACTTGAAAATTCCAACTACTGAAAGTTTCGTTTAAGAGTAAAAGTCCGGCTCGGGATACATATCATATATATCATAAATGAAGAAAAAATTTCTTATTGATTTATCTAGTATCGGAAATGTTTTATTGATTTATTTAGTATACACACCCAAATACTTCATTTCAAAAATAAAAGATATTGAGTTCAAGTCCCAGAGAAATATATGAGTTTCCGGTTGAGTAAATGATAGGCATAGCCCTCCTGAAGACCCGATTCATGTACCAGATCCATACCCACTCCAAGAGTCAAGTCAAGTGGGACATGGTTGGGTCAGTTTCATTCAGTCAAATACCACCTGATCGTAGGCTCCATGTTTGCTACATACA
Organism: Bidens hawaiensis; assembly: GCF_021521415.1. Classification (NCBI taxonomy): domain Eukaryota; kingdom Viridiplantae; phylum Streptophyta; class Magnoliopsida; order Asterales; family Asteraceae; genus Bidens; species Bidens hawaiensis. Next base: position 6,106 of record NW_027494849.1, read on the forward strand.
GTCAACTTTAATTCCCAGTCAATTTTTAATTCCATGTCATATTTATTTGACAGTTTCAAAGCAGTTTGTATTTTCCCTAAATTGTAGCTACGTGGGTGGTTGTATTCCCCTTTGTCTCGTATGTAATGCAAACTTGATGAATGAGAAAGGCAGTTGATGATTTTCATTAAAAATTATCTCTTTGTTTAGAGATTGTTATTTCCATTGCTATCAAATAAATAGCAATGTCTGCGGTTGATGGCTTGGGCCAAAGCATGTCTGCGGTTGAGTATAGGGCCATTCTTAAGTACCGTTTGATGGTCCCAATGTACCCCGAAGACGAAACATGTCCGATCTGCCGTAAGGCCTGCCTGGATAAATTCGGAGAGCATGCGGTCCATTGCAAGGAGATGCCTGGGTTCAAATACCGACATGATTGGGTGCGGGACGTTCTTTGGGACATCTTAAGGCGAGCTGGGATATCAGCTAAAAAGGAAGCCCCCGTAAACTTCCTTACAGACCCCACGGAAGGGAGATCCACTCTACGACCGGCAGATTTGCTCGTCTTTGGTTGGGCCGGGGGAAAACACGCTTGTGTTGACCTCACAGGGGTATCTCCCTTAGCTGGTTTGAGGGATAATGGGTTTGTAGCTGGGCAAGCAATAAAAAGGGCTGAAACGAAGAAGGTGGAGAAACATGCTAAAGCCTGCGAAGAGAACCAACATGTTTTTGTCCCTCTGGCTTTTGATACATTTGGCTCCTTGGCACCGGAAGCTATCCGTTTTCTAACCAGGGTCCAACAGGTTGTGCATAGCAATGTGTCGACTCCAAAGGGGCAGGGGTATGTCTTTAGCAGGTTAGGGTTTGCAATTCAGAAATGGGTGGCGGCGCAGCTTGTTGCCCGCCTACCTGCTATATTGATGTAATATCTATGTTTCATCAGTAGGAACACAAATGCACCTATAAAATAAAAACATTTATACTTGTTTAAAAAACTTGTTATACAAAAAAAAAAAATTGCTATCCTAGTTTTTGTTTAGGTCGGGACTGATGTGAGAGCTTCCTTTGGCCCTTTGAGGACGTGCCAGCCTGACACCCATACGGTCCCATACTACAGAAATAGAGATAACCAAATGAGTTAGTGATCTATCAGTTATTCAAATCACCGTAGTTCGTTAGTTATCCATCCAAATCACCATTTAAAGAAAAAATTGAAATGGTTATTATTTGGATGGTAGCATGGTACTCTTTACAACTAAAGTGTGATATGTGGTTGAACAAAAATCCAAAAAATTAATTTCTTCCAAATTTCACTTCTGCAACAAAATTAAAATTTAATGTCACCATCAATTATCACAATTATTGCTCAAGTATGCACCGTTTGGTGGAATTCGTACACGTATATTAATTCTTAATTTTAGAAGAAATATTGTTTATATTTTGATAATGACAGAGTTACTACTACTATAGAAATTGAGTTGCATTTGTGGATTGAAATTGTAAATCAAAACCGGGTTGAAACACTGCTACATAAAAATTTTACTTTTCAAGACCAACAAGTCATATTTTATTTATTTATTTAGCGTGTTGCTAAACGTGATCCTTTAAACTATTTTTACTGATTACTAATTTTTCATTTAAATTACTGTTTATATAATAATAACAAAAAACACTAAAAAAATATAACTCAATAGTTTTTGTTTGATATTTTGAAAAAACAATGAAAAGAAAAGAAATTGTTAAGTAGCTAATTTGTCAATAAAAAATTAAAGTTTAGAAAGAAGTACGTACGTTAATAATAACTCAAAAGTCAAAAGGTTTATAATATATAACTCAGATCATATTTTCCTTTTAACATAAAAATAGTAGTTTTCAATATTTTTTTCTTAGTATTATGTTATCGTCGAAAATATTATTGTTTTGCATGCAGATATATTAAGAGTCAAAAACAGGTTTGACAGGTACAGACTCAATTGGTCAAACATAAAAACATTATCCTCTTTATCCAAATATATACAATAAAACACTTGGATTTTTGTTTTGTATAAATTTCCTTTTTGAGTAACTTTTATGATCACTTAATTTTAATCCACTGCTAACCATCATATAATAATATGATGCTGATAACTTCAAATAACATTATAGAAGTAGGGTACCAAAAAGACCCAGATACCCTTGAGTAACACCCGCGGGTTAATCAGAAGTCCCTCATAGGGCACCCGCGGGACATACAAATCATCCGCATAACCATGGGCGGAAGAAACACTTCCATAGGGCATGCGGAAGCATCCTGGCTCCTTCAGAAGTTGTCCGCAGGACAGAAAGACCGTCCGCACAAACAACTATGAGGTAATGCCCCGGGACAGCTGTCAGTGTGTAGTAACTAAAAGATTTACCAAGATGCTCTCTTAAGTAATACGTGATGTATCAACCAATTATTGAAGGACACCGGAGGGTGGTTACGGGAAGACCCCCCACCTCATCCTTCCCGTAACGAGCTCACGGTGTTCTGTTTTGAAGGATTCACGTCATTGGACTTTAGGAATTATGTTCATATCGTATTGGCAGTTAACCGTATTCTACCATATAGACTCATCAGATCTAAGACCCATTAGTAAATAGTAGATCCGTGTTTCTTCATACATGTTTTTATTCATGAATGATATATTTTTTTACTCACTTATTTTGTTCAAGTGTGTACAATTTAAAGCATTTTTGGTGAAAAGGTTAAAATAATGAAAGATTGGTCAAAGCTTAAAGTCTAAAACTGTTGGTTAGTACTTCACTCTAGTAACAGCCTGGCAAGCATCCAAAGAACCAACCCCACCCGATACAAGTTATAAGTACACCTCATTAATAATTGGGTCCGCTAATAAGTTAAGTCTTAACAAAACTGATTATTTTTTGTATGAACATTTTATATTTTAAATTCCTAATTAATTTATAAGCCTTATGATGGTGATTTCCGACAAATTATGAAACACATGGGAATAATTAGGTTTTACATTGTCATATCTAACCGGTTTAATAAATAGATTGTGCACGAATTAACAACTTGACTACTATCTACCAACCCATCAACCCATTTGACTTGTTCAAACAAACGGCTCATGTTCGATAATACAATATTAAGTGTGTGCGGAGTAGGGTATATGCAATATGTGACATTATTTATGATGAAAGTCATATTGCATCAATCTTTCATCCGACACGAGTGACACCTCTGCTTATAGCACCACAATACATAGCGTTAGTCAACGACATATGTCATATTGCATTAGTCATTCATGGACAAAAAATCGTGTCTCTGTACACATATGGATATACAAGGCCCCGCCCTCTCCTAATATAACATGTATGATCTTTAACGTAAGTGAAAATATTTCTTCTATTGTAAGAATATCAATAGAAGACTTGCATGATTAATAGTAAATAAATAGAGTTTTATTTAAAGCATATGTCTCTATATCTTATTATCGAAATTCTAATCAAGAGATACTCGATCCAAATATGATATTGGAAAACATGTTTTATTACAAATAATCATTTATGATAAGTTTAAAGTGTAGTTTTATTTTCAATTCGACAAGGGGTTTAAATCAAGGGTGTTTACCGTCCGATTTTTTCCAATTTAACGAAAATCAATTAACCACTAACAAGAGATGTAGGAAACGACTAAACAAAATGCCTTGGTTGGGCGGGCTAATTGGACGAACTGATTTTATAGATTTAACAATTTAATGATTATTTACGTATATACAAACTACACGTTCTGCCCAACTTGCTTCAGTTTAAACGGTTCGGTATATTTTCCAAACACCTAAATTCAAATTCAAGCTTTTAAAAAAAATAAAAAGAAAAAAGAAGAAGCTTAAAAAAGCATAATGGTTGGTTTTAATTGCATATATATTTTTTAAGCATCTTCTTTGCTTTACAATTTATGGGTTCCTTTATTTCCACTCTCAACCCCCCAAACTTTACCTCTAGTGTTTCTCAACCTCATATAATTATTATTATTATTATTATTATTATCACTCAACTACTATATTCATCATGATCTTTCTTTCAGCTGTAAACTCTTGCTTCAATTCTCAATTTCTGTAAGTTTCCATCTTTCTATCATTATTATTAATAATAATTAATAACATTTTAGTTTCTTTAATCAGAAAGTTTATAGGTTTTCAAGAATCAAGCTTTAGTTATTTTCAAGAATTCTGGCTAGTGGGTTGTATTAAGAAAGTATATTAAGAAAATAAACCATTGCAATTTTCTATTTTTTTTGTAAAATTGTAAGAATTCTATTTTATTTATTTATTTATTCATTATTATTATTTTTTGGTTGTAAAATTTTAAGTTTTTTTTTGCTAGCATTGTTATTAACAGAATGTATTTATAAAAATATTTCATTTATATTATTGAGTTTCCTTAGTTATCTTATAAGAAATTGGAGGTTAAATTCCGTTATTTTGCTCAATGATTTAGCCCTGTTCTTGATTTTCTTGAAATTTAATAAAAAGCCTCTTGCTTTATCCTCTTTTTTGCAGGAATTATTTGGGATTTTCAAGAATTCTGTACTTGTTCTCAAGTAGGTTGTATTAAGAAATTGGATTTTTGCAAAATTTCAAGATATTGATTTCATGTAAAATTCAAGAAATTTGTTTGTTTTTTTTTTTTGTAAAATTTCAAGAAATTGGGATTTTATAAAAAAATCAAGATTTTGGGTTTTTTCTAAAATTTTATGAAATTTGGTTTCTTTATAAAGAAGAAATTGGGCTTTTATAAATTTTCAAGATTTTGGAATTTTTGTAAAATTTCATCAAATTTGGTTTCTTTTATAAAATTTTAAGAAATTGGAGGTTAAATTTCTTGAAGCTTTTAATGATTTAGCCCTGTTCTTGATTTTCTTGAAGTTTTATATATATATTAAAAAAAGCTCCTTGCTTTAATCTCTAATTTATAAACCCATGGGACTTTGTCATGGAAAACCCAGTCAAACCCTCGAAAGTCAACTCGAAAACACCGATTTCCCGTCCGAAACCGAACAGACAACACATAGTTCAACTGGGAAATCATCAAACTTCCCGTATTACAGCCCGAGCCCGTTTCACAACAGCTCTGCATTCAAGAACTCACCTGCAAACTCTAGTGTTAGTTCAACGCCTTTACGCATATTTAAACGTTCGTTCGCACCACCATCGCCTGCAAAACATATTAGATCTTTGCTTGCTAGAAGACTCGGGTCCGTTAAGCCTAATGAAGCTTCAATCCCTGAAGGGAGTGAGTTTGTGGTTGGATTGGATAAGAATTTTGGGTATTCTAAACAGTTATTAACTTATTATGAGCTCGGTGAAGAAGTCGGCCGGGGGCATTTTGGGTATACTTGTGTTGCAAAGGGGAAGAAAGGGAGTATGAAGGGTCAAGATGTTGCGGTTAAAGTCATCCCCAAATCAAAGGTTTGATTTTATCTGTTTTTTTGCTAATAAACATTATATGGGCTGTGTACTTGTGTTTGGCATTATGTTTTGAAATTCGTACCTGTTTAGGTTGACTTGATAGTTGAGATTAGGCCTCTAAATGAACCGAACGTTTAGTAAACTGTTCGTGAACCGTCCGGCGGGAAGTTCATTAATTTATCAAACGAACATACATGAACATTTTTTTGTTAAAATAGTTAAACGAACGAATATGAACACATGTCTTATTCGTTCCGTTATCTTCGTGGGCATTCGTTTAGTTCATTCATTTATGTCAGTTTGTTTATTTTTATTTATGGTTGTTAGTTTATGTTTGTTTAAGCTCGTTCAATTGCATATTCATTTAAAATCTTTAGGACCATTAAAGTCTAGTCTAGTTTTATGATTGTCATTACAGTTTATTCCAGTTTTAATAAATTTTTATGCCCGACACATTTATTTTCTTGTTTACTTTTATTTGGCATTCGCTCAGTTATGTTCTTCATCTATGTTTGTTTGTTTACTCTCATGAACCGTTTGGTTATACTATTAACGAACGAATACTCATTTTCTTAACGAACGATCACGAACAAGATTAATTGTTCATGTTTGATCATATTCAATTACAGTTAAAAGAACTAACATGAACATGTTCCGTCCTTGTTCGTTCAATTTGTTTACATGCTTACTGCTTAGTTGAAATAAAGACTTAAACTTGTATTACATTAAACTTAATTAAATCCACTAAAACAATAAACCCTTTGCAGTCTATGTTTTTTTTCTTTTTCTAATAACATTCTTGGTTTTGTTAAGATGACAACAGTAATTGCCATTGAAGACGCACGGAGAGAAGTGAAAATATTAAGGGCTTTAACAGGTCATGACAATCTAGTTCAATTTTATGATGTTTTCGAGGATCAAGATAATGTTTATATAGTTATGGAGTAAGTATAGACCCTTCATAAATTATTACTATTGGAGGCTATTTTAGACCTTCCACATTACATGTTTTACTTTTGTAGGTTATGTAAAGGTGGTGAACTATTAGACCGGATACTTGCAAGGTACGCTGTTAATCATATAGAATGTCAACCATGGTCAACCTTTTCAGTCAGTTTGTAAATACTTGTTTTTTTTAGGGGTGGTAAATACTCTGAAGAAGATGCTAAGGCCATTATGGTTCAAATTTTAAGAGTCACCGCGTATTGTCATCTTCAAGGGGTGGCCCATCGTGATCTCAAGCCAGAGGTAAATAGTTATGTATATATATATATAGGTATTTTTGACCATTATAAATCCCAAATTATTTGCTAATTATTTTGATATGTTGTTCCAGAACTTTTTGTTTATATCGAAGGATGAGCATTCGCTTCTTAAAGCCATTGACTTTGGACTCTCTGACTATGTAAAGCCAGGTCAAAGTCTTACATACTTGAATCTTGCCTTCATTATTATATCTAACCGACTGTAGTTATCTTTGACCATGTTTGACCGATCGTTAACTTTGCGTAGATGAAAGATTGAATGATATTGTTGGAAGTGCATACTATGTAGCTCCCGAGGTTCTACATAGATCATATGGAACCGAAGCTGACATGTGGAGTATCGGTGTTATTGCTTATATTCTTTTATGTGGAAGTCGGCCGTTTTGGGCCCGCACAGAGTCCGGAATCTTCAGGGCCGTGTTGAAGGCGGATCCGAGTTTTGATGAAGCCCCATGGCCTTCTTTGTCAACCGAGGCGGTTGACTTTGTCAAAAGGTTGTTGAACAAAGACTACCGAAAAAGACTAACCGCTTCACAAGCTCTAAGTAAGTTTCAATGCCTTTAAAGGAATCTTGTGAAACCGAATCAATGCTATCAGCCTACTTGTCAAATGTCTAAAACACTCTTTTTATAAAATAAAGGAATCTTGTGAAACCAAATCATAGTGATCAACCTACTCGACAAATGACCGAAATAACCTTTTCTATAGGATAAAGGCATCTTATGAAACCAAATCGTGAATGTCTGAAATACCCTTTTTACAGAACAAAAGAATCTTGTGAAAGCAGGTTGATACCTAGTTTCCGAATGTCCAAAATACACTTTTTCATAGAACGAAAGAATCCCGTGAAAGCAAATTGATGCTATCAACCTACTTGCCAAATGTCTAAAATACCCTTTTTTATAGAATAAAAGAATCTTGAGAAACCGAAATGTCTAAAAGTACCCCTTTTTAAAGTTTAGAAGAATCTTGTGAAACCAAATCGATGCGCTCAACCTACTTGCAAAATGTCTGAAATACCCTTCGATATAGAGTAAAAGAATCTTGTCGAACCAAAATAATTTTCGCGCCTAAATGTCTATAGTACCCTTTAGCACATGTATACCTAGTATTATACTAATGTTTTTACGTTTTCTTGATTAGGTCATCCATGGCTGGCCAATTATCATGATGTGAGAATACCTTTGGATATGATAATTTACAAGACTGTTAAAGCATATATATATTCATCTCCATTAAGAAAAGCCGCTTTAGGGGTATACACACCTTTTAATTAAAATGTTTGGACTCCTTGACTTTCCGGGTCAACCCAAATATTAATATTAAGTCAACTTATAGTTAAACTTATTATCCTACTTGGCAGGCTGTTGCAAAGACTTTGACAGTTACAGATCTAGGTTATCTTCGTGACCAATTCGCGTCATTAGGGCCGAATAAAAACGGATTCATATTCATGCAAAATTTCAAATCGGTACGTCCTTTTTTTTCTAAAAATTTGTGTCACGAATGATAATTTGTTTTCTTGTTAAAAATCTGCAGGCTTTATTGAAGAATTGTACCGAGGCAGTGAAGGATTCACGCGTGCTCGAATTTGTCCATATGGTTATTTACTAAAATACCCTTTTAGTGGTCAAGGTTAATAAGTAACTGAAATAAAGGAAGCTTTATGTGAACATTTTTATTTTATCTGTAGGTGAGTTCTCTTCAATATAAAAAAATGGATTTTGAGGAATTTGGATCAGCAGCCATTAACATTCATCAGTTAGAAGCAATGGAAAATTGGGAGCAAGTTGCGCGTCGTGCGTATGAGCTCTTTGAGAAAGATGGAAATCGCCCTATCATGATTGAAGAACTTGCCTCGGTATGTATCTAACTAGGGATGTAAGCGAGTTGAGTCCGAGCTTGTTTAGACTCAAACTCAGCTCATTTAATTTACAAGAGCTTGATCTCGGTTTGTCAGTAGTTTTTCAAGCTCGAGCTCGGCTCGTTTATATATTGCTTAATTATTTTAATAATAATTTAATATATAATAATTATTATTATAAATATATATTAATAAATAATATATAAACAATAGGCTTGTTCAGGCTCGTTTAAGCTTGGGCTTGTTTATCAAACAAGATTATTTTTAGGCTTGGGCTCGTTTAAGCTTGGCTCAATACAAACTTTTCCCAAAACACTTTTTTCTAGTTACAAATTTTAAAATAATTAAAAGAAATCAATTTGCCTTGTCCAAAACTATGAAACCGCCACTGTTTTTGCACATATCGTTCTTGGATATTACATATCAAATTTATTTTGTTTTTTTTTTCCCTGTAAATGTAGGAACTTGGGCTTAGCCCGTCGATACCGGTTCATGTGGTTCTTCAAGACTGGATTAGACACGCAGATGGGAAGCTCAGTTTCCTAGGGTTCGTTCGGCTTCTGCATGGAGCCTCGTCACGCGCATTCCAAAAAGCTTGAAAGATATATATAAAAAAAGATAATAAAATTATCACTACACCATCTGAACACAGGCTTGTACATAATGTAGGCCTCAGCTTGTTTAGTTTGCTAATTCACAAATTTGTGGTTTTTTTTGGTTATTTTCCGGTTAAGTTTCTTTTGAAGTTATGTAACTTAAACACATTTTATGTTATCTTAATAATGGTCTAAACAACTTGGTTGAGTGAAATTGTGTCTTTTTGAATACAACGAAATTCAGGGATAAACGACGAAAGTGTATGATGAACAGTGCTTTCTGGCGATGCACAATATTAGCAACGTGACGAACAGTTGTTTTTTTTACGTGAACACGCAATGGACAAATGTTTTCGATGAACTGTAAACGTCAACACTACGTATAACAATACTAGGAACATATTGTGAACATAAGCGCGACAATGAATAGGGTTTGTACTAGGAGCGTTAGCTCGGACACTTTGTCACAATATACAAGTAACGGGCTACAATTTAACTGAATTTTCAATCTATAGGATTAGGATCCGATGATAAGTACATTTAATGGAAAAAAAACTTTTTTTAAACGACTAACGAGTAAAGCCTGGCTACCCAGGCTAAACCAATGCAAAAGGCGACCTCATACGCCTGTGGCCGTAGACAACGTTGGATAACTCAAGCACACCATCTCCTGTTCTGGAGAAAACCAGTCGCTTAAAAGCCTACTGCGGTGAATCCCATTTGTGATAGGATTCAAACTTGAGACCTTACGACATCCAGCTTGAATCTTAACTTCCACTTCATTACCAGCTAAGCTAAAACTCATTTGTATTTAATGGAAAAACCAAATTATCTATTTTAATTGGTGACTTAATAATGACTCTGATTTTTTATAAAATGAATGACTCGCAATTAACTTATGTTCTCCTTTTAATAAAAAGAAAACATTTATAACTTTTTTCACAACTTTATTATTATAAAAATCACACCATAAAATAGATAAAAGTGTTATTACATATGTGTAATGAACAATTACATATACGTAATATGAACATGTTGAATTCTTTTCTCGACCGTGAGATCCGACTCTTAAATAGCTTAAATTTTACAAAGAAAGATCACACGAGTTTCAGTATCCGATGCAAAATTCTTAAGAAGCTTATAGCTTGAAATCGGTGAAAGTGTTAATAGCAAGATGCTGTTTGAAGCATAATAAAGATTAAAGATGTTGGTGGGTGTAATGTCACGTAAAGAGACTAGAGTGATTGAAGCATATTATATGTTTGGTGTCGTAAGAAATCCAATTATGGTTAATAATAATAATAATAATAATAATAATAATATATGCTATTGTTTATGGACATACTTTTATTCCTATTCACATTATCCCATTAATAAATAATATTGCTAGGTGCGAAGCATACTAGGATCACATATTCGACACGCATATTATATGCTTGGTACACTCGTGTCCTATCTTACATCAAATGTAAAATAAATCCCAAAACATCGTATTTATTTATACCCTCGTCTATTTATGCTAAACATATATCTTGCAAAACGAGTTAACTTATTATAAGACACTAAATCATCTTTAATATTATTACTATACTAAAGAAACGTACCAAAATAGACATACTAATACAATTTCACTTAGCCCCCTCAACTTTCTCGATGACCTATTTCAAGATTAACTTTCACATTTTATTTCTATCAAAATATTATAAATTGATTTGAAAACAAAATAAAAGAAAGTTATAAACAAATAAAGCTACTTCTTTAACTGATATCGGCTTTAACTAAATGTACCCCTCTCCCTTGCTAACCATAGCCCCCCCCCCCCCCCCCGGAACTTTCATTTCCCCTTAACATTTGTAATTGACATATTAATCCCTCTTATTTTATTTTATAATTCCCTCAAATATCAAATAAAAAACTATTAAGTTTTTATTTTTGTTTTACAGTTTTTTTTATATTTTTGTTATTGATTTTATTATTTTATTTCTTTAAGATCTTATTAAAAGTTTGTTTATTTTTTTGCATGTATTAAAACGTTTTGTATGCTTTCCCTAGCTAGTTTTTTTAATTTATTTTTTATTTTTTTTATAAAATGTATTCAAAACAATTTGATTTTATTGTTAGGTTTAGATACATGAGATTAATGTTACCTTAGAAAAGAGCCAAATTTGTTTATCAAGTTGTATGTTATTTAACCCTTTTATTTATAAAAAAATAATATGATTTTTTATAAAATAATGTAAACTATCTCTTAATTTAAAAAAAAAACGCGCTCCAAAAAATTTAAACAAGTATTGAAAAAAAAACATTTTTTAAAACAAGAAAACAACGTTTTTTAGATAAGAAAAAAAGCGTTTTTCTAAGTAAGAAAAATGTTTTTGTTTTTTTAAAGGCTTTTAAATATACATAAAAAGATAATTAGAAAAAAAAATATTAAATAAAAATAGAAAAAAATGCTTTTATAAAAATAAAAATGATAATAAAAGATAACAAAATGACAAAAGTAACAACAAAAATGTTTAAATCGTATTAATGTAAAACTTGAGGGGGGGTATGTTTAGTTAAAATGGACGGGTATGACCCTTTGTTAACGGTCAATGAGTCGTACAATGATTACTAAAATCTAGTATTCCAATAATTATAGATTTAATAAAGATGTAAAAATAATCAGTAAAATTTTATGTTATAATAAAAATGTAGAATAGCATATGAAGCTACAAATTGGTCGATTCGAAAACTTGGAATAAATAGTTGATTAAAAGTAGGTACATAACAAAAAATCTTCTTAATATACCAATGGTGAATACCAACGTAAACTTGCAATAACACTTATAACGACATCACTTACGTTATAACTTCTTAGAGTATCTATAAATAATCTAGCTTGGTGTGTGCTCAAATTCATTCCATTGAGTGGTTATTCAGGAGTCTTACATAATAATATTCTCTCTTTAGAGTAAAACCGACACATATTTCCCCGTAGATTAAAATCTTTGTCGTCGATAATGGATGTTGGATCAACCCGACCACTACTCAAGTACGAGTGCTTGCTTTTTGGTACGTTTATAAAAATCTTTATGTTTATTTGTATCGTTTTCTGCAGTTTGTGACCTTCCCAACGACCATAATTTCTACTTATAACGTATTAAATTGTGATAGTTTTTTTTTATGTAGTTTGACTTCTTAAGTTGTTGTGACTCATTTTTGTTCGTCTTTCTTAGATATGGACGATACGCTATACCCCATGAGTGTGGGTCTTAATTATGCTTGCCGCAAGAACATTGAAGGTACTCGAGTGAGACCACATTTATTCTATTAATATACCTGACACATCATCCAAATACCACTATCCTGGTAGTATGGTCGTCATATGAGGGCCAAATCAGATAATACGTATGACCATTTTTGGTCAATGATATGGTGCATATGGTGTGACAGTCTATGACGTGTAGACTTGTTTTGATATCATACGAGTATACAACTCGTATGATATGATAGGCATATTAGTAAACACTTTTTAAGGTGGCTTTTGTACATCATCACACTTTTGATATTCCCTAAAGAAAATTGTAAAACGTTTAATTTTTGCCAAATATTTTTTAAAAAGTATAAAAAAAAGTTGTTGTCAGTCTATGTCACTCTCCCTAAAACACTAAAATTACAAAGAAACTGTGATTTTGTGTAGCTTCAAATTTATCTTTTGATCCATGTGATAAATAAATCTAGTTGTAACTTATAATAAGTTACATAACACACTACCTTTTTTGATCCAGAATTCATGTTGACACACTTGAACATAGAAGAATCTCAAGTCCCTGATATGTGCTTGGACTTGTACCGAGAACACGGGACAACAATGGCTGGTCTAAAGGTATATACATTAACATGTTAATTTAATAATTGATGTGTTGGAGAAAAATAAATCTTTGGCTTATCTTTGTATTAAAAATACGCCGCCTTTTAATTCGATGTCTAATGATTGGTGTAATTTCTCATTATAATCGTTTGTTGTTGTTTTGGCCTCTAGTGGCTTGCTTGATAAGCCGTTTTAAGGAAAGTTGTTCGGAAAAAGTTATTATATAATCGACGAATGAGGCTGGTTTTTGTCACTATTGTACATCAATATATATCATCTCTAATGTGAATTCATGGTTTGTTTGTTACAGGCTCTTGGTTATAAGTTTGATAATGATGCATTTCATGCTTTAGTTCATGGAACCTTACCTTACCATGCTCTCAAACCTGATTTGGTGCTAAGAAACCTTTTGTTGTGTATGCCGCAACGAAAATTTGTATGTCAAATAAGCTACAAAGACGTTTAATTGTGTACTATGTCGGTTTCAGATATTCACGAACGCAGATAAAGCACATGCCGCTCGAGTCTTGAGCAGGTTGGGCTTGGAAGACTGTTTTGAAGGTGTTATATGTTTTGAGACGCTTAATGTTCATCCGGTAAAAGGACTCGAAAATAGTAATGTTGGTGGTGTGAACAAATGTAGCGTTGAATCTTATACAAGAATCATATGCAAGCCCGTCCTTGAATCGTTTCAAGCGGCTATGGTCATTGCTAATATGGATCCGAAGAAAACAGTAATTTCAGATCTTATAAGCTAAATTACAATGCTATATATTTTTTTTGATAATATTACATAATACGTGTCAATCATGCTGGGTTGACGGGTTGAATTTTCATTTTTCAACTCATATTCTTATTTTTATATTTCTTGATAATGAATAATATTCATCATTTGTTTCCCCTCAGATCTTCTTTGACGACAGCGTTAGAAACATTGCTACCGCAAAGACAGCCGGATTTCATACTGTCATTGTATGTTCTCAAATACTTATCTTACAAAACATTAAAAGTATCACACACGAAAAAATGTAACACCAAACCTTGAAAAATGCCGCAAATTCTTTGTCTTGAAACCTTTAAGGGGTGGTGCATTGGTAAGCACCGTCATTGTAAGTTCTCAAATATTTTTCTTACTAAACATTAAAAGTGTCGAATATATGCCAACAATCATTTTTTCTTGAAACCTTTAAGGGGTACCGGTGCAGTGGTAAGCACATGATTCCCCTCTAGTAGAGGTCACAGACTTACAGTCTTGCTTCCACTAGTTTCCTACCATAAACTTTTGAAAGTCACATGCTAGTCACGTCATTTACCTATCACAAGCTATGATTTACCTAATCCTATACTTGTATACAGGTGGGAAGGTCGGGTCTTGTACCGGGAGCGGATCATGCTTTAAGCAGTATCCATAATATTAGAGAAGCATTGTCTGAATTATGGGAGGATGAGGGTGAACACTTGGAACAAGTTTTTTTCCAGTCTGCGGTGGAAACCGTTGTCAATGCATAGGATACGATGTATTTAACAAGCCTGCGGTGCTCGTGGGATGGCATAGGGTGTCCTGGCTGACGTTTGTGGAGTCCGCATTGCGGATGGTTTAAATACATATGTATTAATCACATTTCATATGTGATACAAATGATATATGTAAGAATAAAGTTTGATAATATAGGTTCAAGCAAGTTTAAATATCTCAATCATTTCTGATTAGTAGATTGCTCTTTTTATGTGAATTGAGGATGGAGTTTGTTCTCCATAGGATGGTCTTTTTATGGTTTGGAAAACTGGTTCCGGCGATTCGGCCCATGGTTTTCGGCTTAAAACTGACCGTGTAAAACCAGGGGTGCAAACAAGCCGAGCTACTCAAGCTCGGATCGATAAAAAACTCGAAACGAGTCGAGTTTTTTTCGAGTTCGATCCCAAGCCTCAAATAAAGCTCGTTTAGTTATTGAGCTCGAGCCTTGTATGGGAAGCTTGTTGAGGCTCGTCGAGCCTTAACGAGCCTTGTATGTTTTTAAGTTTTACCTCTTTTAGACTTCTATGTAGGGATGACCTCGGGATGGTATCGGTACCGATCCCGAATATTTTGATCCCGAAAATTCGAAATATTTGGTACCGGTACCGAAATATTCAGTTCGGTACCGGTACGGTACCGGTATTTCGTGCAAAATTCAAAAATACCGGTACCGTATCGATACCGAAAACTAAAAACCTGGTACCGATTCGGTATGCTCATCCCTACTTCTATGTATTGGTTTTACATTACCTAGTCGGGCTCAAGCCTTGCCTTATTTAAGGTACTACACGAGCTCGAGCCAAGATTAGGCTCGTTTATAAATTAATTAATAGATTATAAACGGGATCAAGCCCAAGCTTGAGAAACAACTGACGAACGAGCCGAGCCAGATTGGGCTCGAGCTCGGGCTCAAGATCGAAATTAAACAAGCCAAATCAGCTCAGGTCGTTTATTTTAACTAGCTAACATGTTGAGCTTAAGCTCGGCTCGTATAAAGCTTGAGCCAGATAATTTTATATTCAAAAAATTAGCTTTTTTTTTAAAAAAAAATTACGCCTGTTAGTATATTGTAAAAACAAAATAAAATATATTTAGTCATTTTACTTGAAAATTTCTTTATTTGACTTTGTATACGAGTCAATTTCGAGAAAGTTGATAGCTTTTTGAACAGCCTTACTTGAGCGCAACTTTCAACTGTTCGGGCGTTTGACCCGTTGGTCTTTTATCATTTTTTTTATTGACCCGATTGACCTGACCTATCTATAACTAAACAGGTCAAAACTCGAAACACACCTGTCTGTATTCCGTCTCAAACTGACGAAGCTCGGTTCTTTTTCTCAAAATCTGCTGCTCAATATCCTTGAGTTTATGAGTCGAGTCCTCATATGTAGTGGCACAAATAGCCTCGATCGTATAAGATACTGTTTTAAAAAAGTTATCACCTGCAATAAAACAAAAGTTCATATTCTGCATAAAATTAAAATCCCTAAAAAAATAAAAAATAAAATAAAAATGAAAAGATTCTAACCGTAAACCGCAAATATGTGAGTGCCTGACCTCAGTTCCGAGACCTCACACGGTTGAAGACCTTCTAACCGCTTAAAGAAAGCAGCTTCGGGGTCTTTAGCCATAGCTAACTGTAAAATTAACTAAAATACATTAATAACCGAAAATGATTTTTTTTAAAGTGGAAAGCTTTTAAGTTGTTGGTAAATGCTTACGGCTTTGACAGTTGAATCCATTCTGTATACTTGAAAATGCAAGAAATACATCCCGGCTGATGTCACCTTACCTGTCTTCCTGCACGAGATGATGTCATAAATTAGAAATTTGAACTTTCATAGTGCCATTTGTAATCTAGAACATTCACGAAAAGAAAACCCAAAAACAACTAAAAACGTGCTTCGTTAGCTGCCACGTCATAAGAACATCATTCTTCAAGAACAAGAAAATCCCACCAAAAATGCATGGCACTTCATCACCATCTTTCACATTTATTTTTAATTACCGATCTTTTTATTTTAGTTATATATAAACAAATATTTAAATATTTTAAATATTTTTAGTCAGGGAAACTTTAAAATTCGCAAAAACATTCAAATTTTACAAAATTAAAACTTAGTTAATATTATAGATTATAAAATTTAATATTGACAAACTTTTAAATTTATAATATTTAAAATTTATAAGTTTATAAATACAATTATTCATTATTCATTTATAACTATATATGATATTATTTTGATAAAAAAAAGCAAAATAGAATAAAATGAATTACCTGTAATGCGAGACTATAACCGCCACCATTATCTTGCTCAAAATAAAGTAGTTTAAATTTGCTTTGTGCGGTTGAAGTGACTCTAATAACAATTCCTGACTTAGCTTGTTCATCACTTATTGTAACACTAAAGAAATGTGCACATTGTTTCTCAACCTGCAAATTTAGTTATAAATTATTTTTTTATTTCAAATAACAAATTTACTAAAATAAAGATTTTGTAGCACGTAAATATAAAAAAAAATGCACCTTTCCAGTAACTGATGATCCTATCGGAAGGGGTCTAACGGTGACGGTTCCGTTTAATGCTTCTTCGAGAACATTGGCGGAAATAGTCGTCTTAATAGGAACTCCAAGCTTGCTTAAAAATATTAAAATAAAAATGAGGAAATAATGTAATTAATAAAAAAATGTTTTTTTATTAATAATTACCTGAATAGTGCTGCAAACATTGTGTTCACGGTTCCGAGGTTTGATAAGTCGATTTCCATGTCCACGCCTTCCGCGTCAATAGCCTAATTCGATTGATAAAAATGCTTGGATATAAAAATAAAAATTTTAAAAGAAATCGAAATTGCATGTTCGTGTTCGTTTGTTCAACTTCAACCAGATAAACGATCAACATGAACATAAATGAACGAATGAGACGTGTTCATGTTCGTTTATTAAATAAACGAACTTCCCGCCAAAAGATTCACAAACAGTTCACTAAACGTTCGGTTCGTTTACAGGCCTAATAATCATTAAAAAGAAAACGAGTACCTCAAACCCTGAACTGTCATATTGTCTTCTTTTTTCTGGATCGGACAATATGCTGTAAGAATATGCAACCTCTTTAAATAGTTCCGAGGCTTCGGGATTACTAGCATTTTTGTCAGGGTGATACCTGCGTATGAACGATATCTGATATATAAGAGACCGATAACACAAATAATAACCAATTTTAAAGGTTTAACAATTTAGTCGGTTTTTATCATTTATTTTAATTAAAGATTAAAATGTTAGCTACTTCAACCATTTTTTGTATTGTTTTAAGACTATGATATAAACTTTCTCTTATTGACATTTTATATAAACATTTTTTTGGAACGTATCTAGCACTTTTTTCGCTTCTGCTCTGCATTAATATTAACAAATTTAAATAAACTTTTATCATAGAAGGTTATTATTTCTTCAAGAACACATAGCAGAATACATTTAAACAACTTATTTGCTTATTAAGTACTTTAAAAGCAGACAAGAATATTCAATTGTTTGCTTATCTGTGTCCAATGAGCATAGTCTGTTTATGGAAACAGTTTACTTCAAACTCATTATTCTTGGTGAATTCAAAATTACAAGTCTGCCCTTAGGGTGATATAACTTGTTTTTAAAAAGCTGATTATCTGCTTATGCTTAAGTATAAGTGGTAAAAATAAGCAAAAATTATAAACACCTCATAAACCTAACATATAAGAGTTCCAAATTAAACCGAAGAATTCCCTAAAAAAATAAAAACTTTGCAAATTGACAATAATAAATCAATGAATATGAACAATAAGCCAGTAGCATAATGTCAAGTAGAACTTCATCAAGTTGCAAGTGCGGATATCGCTTATCGCACGTCACAAACAATCCAGGATCAAATTTATTAACAATAAATGCAGCCATACACAAAGAACTAAAATTCCAAAAGCTAAACAAAATTGAAACATTCCCAAAAAAAATTGTAAACTTTGCAAATTGAGAATAATAAACTAATGCATATGAGCAATAACCTAATGACAAGCATAAATTCATCAAATTTCCAAGTGTTGGTATCAGTAAGGGGTGTAAACGAGCCGAGCCGAGCTTCAACTTAAGAGAGCTCGACCTCGGCTCGATTCGACTTACGAGAGCTCAAGCTCGGCTTGTTTCGAGCGCTCTTTGTAAAGCTCAGCTCGTGAATCGTTTTTTCACAAGCTCAGCTCGTTTACTATTTATTAATTGATTTATATACGTTTTATTTTTTATTTTTTACATATTTTGAGAAAAACCTTAGAACGAGCCTAAGCTCGGTTCGAGCTCGGCCATGTGAAATTAATATATAGAAGGCCAAAAGAGGTAAAACTTAATAATACACAAGGCTCGTTAAGGCTCAACAAGGCTAAGCAAGCTTTCTATACAAGGCTCAAGCTCAGGCTCGATAACTAAACAAGCTTTATTCGAGGCCCAGGCTCGGCTCGAGCTTTTTATCGAGCTGATCTCAAGTAGCTCGCTAATCCCAATTCACAACTCACACAAGATCAAATCCATCATCAAGAAACAAACTCAAACACAAAGTAAACCTAAAACCAATACAAATTGTGAATCATAAATCAACAAAAACAATTAACAACCTATAACCAGCAAAAAAAGAAGCAAGAGACAAACTTTAGCACAAATTAAAACCTAAAAAACAGCACTTGACAGAAACAATTAATTATCTAAAAACCAACAAAAGTGGAGCAAGAAAGAAACTAATTAATTTATATACGTTTCTATTTTTTTTTTTTTTGATATTTTGAGAAAAACCATAAACGAGCCTATGCTCGGCTCGAGCTCGTGTAGTTCCTTAAACGAGCAAGTGTAAAACTCTTACATAGAAGTCCAAAATAGGTAAAACTTAAAAATACAGCCTCAACGAGCTTCCCATACAAGGCCAGGCTCAGGCTCAGGCTCGATAACTAAACGAGCTTTATTTGAGGCGATCTTAAATAGCTCGCGAGCGCCTCGGGTCATTTGTCAAATTAATTATCAAGAAACAAACTCATACACAAATTAAACAACTTTCTTAAAACCTAAAAACAATTACAACTCACAACCCACCCAAATAAAAATCAAATTTAGTATCAAGAACCAAACTTTAACACAAACTAACACCTAAAACCAATCAATAACAATTAAAAACCTAAAAACCAGCAATTAATAACCCAAAAATTAACAAAGAGATACCAACTTGAGAGCAAGTTTCCTGTAAGCAGACTTAATCCCCTGATCAGAACAGTCTTTCGAAACACTCAGGGTGTGTTTGGGATTCCTTATTTTAGTTGAAAAGGACTTATGAATTTATAATAAGGAGTTTCTAAAAAAGTGTTTGAATTAATAAAAGTCAATAAGTTGTTTTTTAAAAAGTGTTTATTTAACTTATTGATGGAAAATGACCAAAAAGGACACTTTTATATAAGTGAATAAGTTGTTTTTAAAAAGTGTTTGGGTAGAATGAAAGGGTGGAATGGGTATTTTAAACATATAAGGAGATAAGTTACTATATTCCAACTTATTCAAAACCCATTTTTTAGCCTATGAATAAGGAGAAAGGAAAAAGGCCTTAATGATTCCCAAACACTATATAAACATAAAAATAACTTATTTATCCTATATAAGTTATAAGGAGAGAAAAATAAGGAATCCCAAACACACCCTCAGAACCTAATTACGGTATTACCCCCAACAACTTTCTTAAAAACTCCGCAAACTAATAACCATAAACAAGCTTTATTTGAGGCTCATCTCGAGCTCGAAAAAGCTCGTCTTTTTTCGACGATCCGATCTCAACGGGTCATTTAGGTATCACTAATCACAACTCTCAACCCACCCGAAATCAAATTCAGAATCAAGAACAAACTTTAACACAAATTAACACCTAAAAAAAATTAATGACCTAATAATTCCCAACAAATTCATGAAAACTTTGCAAATTGAGAGTAATAAATCAATGTATGCAATAAATAACCTAACTGCAACCAGAATCTAATCGAATTACAAGTCTTGATATCCCTAACTACAACCCACCCGAAAGCAAATTCAGTGTCAAGAAACAAACTTACACCTAAAAACACTTAATAACCATTATAACCAAAATCCCAACAAAAAGAAACAAGAAAGCAACTAACTTTAGAGCAAGTTTTCTGTAAGCAGATTTAATAACCTCACAACAACAACCAAATTATAATTCTTGGTATCACTAATCACAACTCTCAAGAAATCAAATTCAGTATCAAGAACCAAACTTTAACACAAACTAACACCTAAAAACAATCAAAAACAATTAATAACCTAAAAAACAGCAATTAATAAACTAAAAATAACACCCAAAATCAAATTCAGTATCAAGAACCAAACTTTTAACACATAAAAACAATCAAAAACAAAACCTAAAAAACAATCAATTGATAACTAAAAAATTAACAAAAAGATACTAACTTGAGAGCAAGTTTCCTGTAAGCAGATTTAAACTCCTGATCAGAACAATCTTTCAAAACACTTAAAACCAAATTACGAAATTACACCCCCCCCCCCCCTCTCCCGCCCCAACAACTTTCTTAAAACCTACGCAAACTAATAACCATAAACAAGCTTTATTTGAGACTCGGGCTCAGCTGGAGCTTGAAGAAGCTCGTTTTTTTTCAAACTTGTTATCGATTCGATCTCAACGGGTCGTTTAGGTATCACTAATCACGTCCATGGCTTTATAGCCTAGTGGCATCTTGGTGGTGGGATAAGGCTTAGGGACCATAAGGTCCTGGGTTCAAATCTTACAAGGGGGTTTTTCCAAGATTTATTGGGTTTCCTCCTAAATTGGTGGTTAGGCATCATTGCCTAGTAGAGATGGATATGATCGCGTGGTTCTGCTGGTGACACGATGATACTCCAGTGGTCCGTGAGTGATCCTAATTTGCCGTTCAAAAAAAAAAAAAAAAAAAAGGTATCACTAATCACAACTCTCAACCCACCCGAAATCAAATTCAGCATCAAGAACCAAACTTTAACACAAATTAACACCCAAACACAATCAATAACAATTAATAACTTAAAAAACAGCAATCAATAAACTAAAAATTAACACCCGAAATCAAATTCAGTGTCAAGAAACAAACTTTTAACACAAATTAACACCAAAAAACATCAATAACAATAAATAACTTCCAAAACAGCATTTAATAAACTAAAAATTAGCAAATAGATACTAACTTATAGCAAGTTTCCTGTAAGCAGATTTA
Source organism: Bidens hawaiensis (assembly GCF_021521415.1). Taxonomy (NCBI): domain Eukaryota; kingdom Viridiplantae; phylum Streptophyta; class Magnoliopsida; order Asterales; family Asteraceae; genus Bidens; species Bidens hawaiensis. Next base: position 27,910 of record NW_027494849.1, read on the forward strand.
ATAACCTCACAACAACAAGAATTTTAATAACCTCACAACAAGAAAAAGAATTTTACCAAATTATAATTCTTGATATTACTAATCACAACTCTCAAGAAATCAAATTGAGTATCAAGAAACAAACTTTAACACAGAGTAGCACCTAAAAACAATTAATAACCAAAAACCCAACATAAAAAAAAAAAAAAAAAGACTAACTTGAGAGCAAGTTTCCTGTAAGCAGATTTAATCTCTTGATCAGAAGAATCTTTAGAAACACTCAAAACCTCATAAGGGTCTCTTCGATTAGCAATCACAGGCACTGTTGCTGTTGTTGAAGAAGAAGATGTACCTCCTTCAGTTTTTGACCCACCCATCTCAAATCTCAAACCCTAAAACCCAAATGGACACAATTGGCTGTCAATTTTCAAGAATTGAAAACAGGGGTAAAATAAAAGAGGGGTGGATCAGAGGGTAGATTTGAAGAATTGATGATTTGGGTATTTTGAATTGGTAAAGAATCTTGTTGCTTTCACTGTGGATATGGATTTTGTTGTTTTCACCAATGAGGGTGTTTTGGGTTTCTTATTTTGTTTACTTGTAACTTTTTATTAAGTTAATAAGTTATAAAAATGTAACTTATTAAACTTTTCCTCACACAGTGTAAGCAATCCCAAATACCTTATTACTTTTTAAAAAGTTTATAAGTTATAAGTTGATGAAAATATGCAATCCCAAACACCCCATAATTTGGTTTTGATGAAGAATGTTAGCTAAATTACAAAAGCCCGCCGCAAAAAATTGGATAGCTTGTCATATGGGCTAACTAAATAAATAATTTTATTTTAAATGTTTTATAGCATTAAAACAAAAAGAAAATAATAATTATAAAAAAAAATTATTAATTATTATTATTATAATTTTAATGTCATGTTATTAAAAAGTTGCTCACACACAAGTTGGCACCAGGGCTATTATGTGTTGGTAAAACTCATGCATTGTTTCCATAAGTTGGCAGGAATTCGGTTGGTATTGGTTGCGTTTTTTAAGGTACCAAAATTAAACCCAGAATAATTCCTTAAACTAACGTGTTTATAACAAATTAAAAAACGACTAAAAGAATGGACGTTGCGGTGGCGATTCGACATAAATTTAGTAGGTATTGATTAGGTTCATTACGATACGGGCAGGAAAAAATAACAAAATCAATTTGTAGTATGTTTAAAATAACTTTGACGTATGTTTGATTTGTTGATTTATTTTATTATTTACCTAAGATACAGTTGTTATTTAAAATTTATAAACTTTAAATACGAACATAAAAAGTGATTTAGAGTTATTTAGCAATAAAAAGGTAATCTACTCAAATAAGAAAATAACTGGACAAAGCAAAATATAAAATGAAGAAAAACTGTTTTTCGCAAGAATCCTACCAATGAAGAACACTTGAAACGAATTCCTTTACTATCGATCCTTTTCGAAAGGCATGGCAAAAATCAAAATACAAATCCTATATGTGGCCTAACTTTCTTCAGACATATGTGTTAGGTATTAAACAGAGTCGGTACGCAGCAGAAACACCAACACACACGCACAAACGAAAGCAATAAATAAGAGACACGAGATTTTACGTGGTTCGGTCAAGGCGACCTACGTCCGCGGGCTGCAACTAGGGTATTTTTATTAAGCGCGGTACAAAAGATTACAATACATGACAATGGTATATATAGAGAACAATTAGGTTAAATGGCTTAGGGACCAAGAAAACTCCAAACGGGCCATCCTCCATAATTAAACGGGCCGCCCCCTTTATCTTCTAATTGTCAACCATCGAACCCAGGCCAAAGGCCTTCACTAATCCTAACAATCTCCCACTTGAAGGCCTTGCGATAAACTCTAGCTCGCCATTCAAGTACAAAGCAACCCAGTCATCAGTAATATCAGTAATCTTTATTAACAAGTCTTCCAAGCTTCCAGTTCCCATAAACAAGCTGAGACTTACCACCTAGTTGCAGCACCCCCTTCAACATCAAGTACCTGAAGGGCCAGTTGAAGCTCCGCCGAGCCCCAACTCATCAGCCGAAACTGATCTGTCCTCTATCTCAACTGATACGCATGATCCACCATATCCAGAGATAACCCGAGAACCACTACCACTCTCCTCTTTTAGCAAGAGTTCCCCAGGAGAGATTTTATCAATCGGAATAACGGTATTCAAAACCCAACGTTGTTTTGTAACTGCTCCCGGAACACAACCCGTGCTCCCACTGTCACCAAACCCCTGACCTGTTTTAGACCTCCGACCCCGCTCAGCTTGAATCACCTTGGCACCAGGCCCTACTCTTGCAAATTGAACCTTATTTTGCCCCTTCGACTCAGCGAACCCGACTTTGTTTTGAGGGACGGTCATACTTCCCTCAGTAGGCACATGCACCATGTATAATGACTTCCACGAGCAATAACCATATTACCTTTAGTTACCTTCCATTTACCTCCACCAAACTTTACTTCCATGCCTAGTTCGTCCAGTTGACTAACAGAGATAAGCCTCTCTTCAACGATGGAATAACCCTAACATTCTTCAAGTTCCAAACGGTTCCCAATGGAGTTACCAAATTAACATCCCCCATGCCTGTAACATTAAGAACATCACCATTAGCAATACGTACCTTCCCAAAGTTACCAACTTTTAGATTCACCATCGTCTCCCCGCTGTGCGTAGCGTGAAACGAAGAACCGGAATCCATGACCCAAGAGTCCACCATGCTATCCACACTACAAAATAATGCCTCGTCATCACTGACGTCGTCATTAACCTGTTCAGCAGTGTTCACCTCAGCAGCCTTTCCCTGTAATTTGTTTGGACAATCACTCTTAACATGTCCAACTTCATTACACCTCCAACACTTCACATTCTTCCGGGTTCTAGACGAACTCCTCCCCCGAATCCCACTGCTTCTGTTATTTTCCCTTCCCCTGCCAGCATAAAACATACCAGAAGATGATCCTCCACTCGTGCTTTTCTGGCGAACGTCTTCACCCAACACAATGTGTCGGACCCCCTCAAATGTCAAACCATCGGCCCCCGTGGAACTAGTAATGGCCGTTACAGTCCCATACCAACTCTCAGGCAAAGAAGATAACAATATAATAGCTTGAGTCTAATTATCCAACTTCATGCCCACAGAAGCTAACCTTGACATGATCGAGTTGAAATCGTTAATATGACTCGTGACTGAACTTCCCTCGTGCATCCTTGTCATAAACAATTCTCTCATCAAGAACACCTTATTGGTTGCAGACGGTTTTTCATACATATTTGACAGAGCTGCCATCATACCACGAGCCATGGTTTCTTTCATAATATTAAATGCAACGCTCCTCGTCAAAGCCAATGTAATTTTACCTCTAGCCTTCTTGTTCTTTGAGTTCCAAATTACTTCTTCGGCTTTATCCATTCTATCCGGCTTTTCTTCCAATACCATATCCAAATCATGTTCCACAAGTAACGCATCTATTTGCATCTTCCACCATGCAAAATCAGTCCCGTCAAACTTTTCGATTCGAACCTTCCCGTCTTCAGACATCGCAAACGAGAAAACAGAGAAAAAACCAATAAACAAAACTCTAACCCAAAACCTTTCTTGCACCCCGAAACTTCTGTCAACAAATAACCAACCCACACAATCAAAACAAACCCGGATAACAAACCGAATCTTGGCAACCAACCCGAGTCAAACAATCTCAAAAAACAAGCAAACGCTAATCAGACCTGTGATATTCGACAATTTCGGGTCTCGTTTGTATTCGTTTTTGTATTCGTTTATCATGTAAACCGACCCATTTTGTAAACCAAAGCTTATGATATAATCAAAATGATGGATTTTATGTTACAATATTGTTTTACACTTGTTGGGTCTTGAAAACATTCTTTTTGGTCCTTAAAACTCCTTAAAATGACTTAAACCAAACTTTGTGGACTATTATTGCCATTTACCAAAGACTTGTTTGACCATTTCAACCATCACATGCATCTTTACCCTATTTGTATGAACCATACTCTTATCATTATAAAAGCAAGGCTCCATACACCATTTTGGTTGTTCATCTTCTCCAAATCTCTCTCAAATCCAAGTATTCATCTTCAACATTTTGTTATTTTGATTTCTTAAGGTCAACTAACTATAGTCTTTCATTTTAACTTGTTCATCTAATATTACTAACACTTGAATATGGTGGTACAACATATATATAATACACACCCCTTGTTTCCTTTATTTGTTACTTCACCGACTCCGGTTGGTTAAGTTTCGAATGTCATAAGGCAAGGCTTCATGGAGGACTTCGTGTTCTTGATATATATTTACACACACATAACTTATTATTATATCACTTATGACTAACTTCTAACCCTTTTTAGTTTGTTCATCTTATTTACAAGTTCCATGGTGTGGGTTTGTATAAGACTAACCTCGGTTTAACCGAAACTAGTCCAAACCGGAAACCGAACTTTTGTTTACTAGTTTTGTTAAAATAGTTGTTTAAACATGTTTATTGCTAGATTTGAGTTTCAAAAATCATTTTTACAAGTTCTTTGATATTAAGCATATGGAATCCATCTATGAACTCGTTGGGAGATGGAAACCGAACTAAACCGAAACTTTTGCTTAAAAGACTTGTAGTTAACTTTTTAGTTGTAAAATTTAAGTTTTCTTCATTTATAAACCAATATACAAGTTCTATGATATTTGGGCATGTAGAAACCATCTATGAACTATTTGTGAGATGGAGACCGAACCAAACCGAACTATACCGACTTTTACTCGCTTAAGACACACAAGTGTGTTTTTAGCTATCAAGACTTGTATATTTATTTAAAAATAGTTTACAAACTGATTTTAATTATTTTCTTAAGTACTTGGAATTGTTGGATCCAACTTGATCTCATCACATAGTTTGGACCGACAAAACCGAACACTCGCTTAACGTGCGTTGTTAGTTCTAAACAATAGATCTACATACTTGGTTAAGTGTTAGTATATTTTAATGAGTTATCTCATAACAATTAATATGTTGGAAAGTTGACTTTGGGTTTGACCATTTGTCAAGACCCGAATCGACAACCCGAACACTCGTTAAAAACCCATTTTAGTATCTTTGTCCTAAAGGAACTTGCATTTTAGCATTTTTCCCACCTTATTACTTAACATTGGTTAAGTAGATATTAAGGTTAGATAATTTAACCGGGTTTCGAGAAAACTTACATTTTTAAAGGATTGTTATTATAAATTCTTAAATAGTTACATTTTAAACCTTGAACTTTAATTGTTTACTTTTTGCAACAATTATTTTATTTAAAGATCTTCAAGACAACCATTCTAAATCCAAGATTTTATTGTCATTTAGGCCTTGCTCGTTAAACTTCATCCATCCGGTTATTCATCTTTTACCGATCAAGTTTTATACTTGAACGTGAGTAACTTCATACCCCGTTTTCTATCTTTTGTTTTGGGGTGACATTTCATACTTATTCAAATCAAATGCTTTATACTTGAGTCTTAAACCACAAACGTTGTTGTATACTTTACTTGAATAATTGCTCGATTTGGTGTTCTATGCTTATATGCCTATGTGTTTATCGCTTTCGGTTGGTGGAATCTATAAATCCTAGACTACTTGGCATCCCCTTGTAGCAAGGTGTCGTTAACGTAATGCAATTAACGATATTCTATTAAATCCTAGACTACTTGGCAATCCCTTGTAGCTAGGTGGCGCTAACGTAATTCTATTAGCGATTGTCAATTTATCCAAGTTTATAGCTATTATTTATGGTTTTGTATAATAGTTTTGTGGCTTTTCATACTATATATCTATTGTTCAAACTTATGAATTGCTCACCAACCTTTGTGTTGACAACTTTATTTTATGAAATGTTACAGGTTTGCATCTAGGCTGATTATGGAGTTCGGTGAAGAAAATGACACAAATACCGTTAGGATATTAGCAAAAATGAACAATATTTGATTTGCTATATTTTGCTATATTTTGTTGTATTTGACTTATGAATATTTGGTTATGTTACATTTTCGATGTTGTGAAATGAAATAAGTTTGTTTAATATTGTCGCTTTAAATAGTGTCATGCGCTTATGGGCAATCGTTACACCTCGGCATGTTCCGCCGCCTTTGGTCGGGGTGTGAAAAGACCAAGAAACGATTAAACCTGATTTCTCCTGATTAGTAGTTGAAATAGAGGCTATAGACAACGGTTTCCGGTGAACGACCTTCGATTCTAGTCCGGCAACAAGAAGCAGCCGGCAATGCTTCTTCTTTGTTTAACAGTCACAATATAATGCAGAATAGCGGCACACCAAAGAGTTTCCTTTTTAAAACAAAGTCAAACCTAATTGCAATAAAGGACGAACAACTTTCTTTTCTTTTGGTGCAAGTCACGACAAAACAAAAGAACAAAAAAAGGGAATTTTTACCACCTCCTTTGACCAGCAATTTAATTAACCAAAAGGAACCTCTCCTTGATGTTCGAGCCACACCAAACCCAAAAAAAAACTTCCAAGGGTTTTACGAATAAGACTTACAAACCGGAAATAATTCTTCCGTCTCAGTGCATCGTGTGTTCAACAAACCTTCAGCTCTGATGCCACTTGTTAGGTATTAAACAGAGTCGATACACAGCGGAAACACCAACACACACGCACAAACGAAAGCAATAAATAAGAGACACGAGATTTTACGTGGTTCGGTCAAGGCGACCTACGTCCACGGGCTGCAACTAGGGTATTTTTATTAAGCGCGGTACAAAAGATTACAATACATGACAATGGTATATATAGAGAACAATTAGGTTAAATGGCTTAGGGACCAAGAAAACTCCAAACGGGCCATCCTCCATAATTTAAACGGGCCGCCCTCTTTATCTTCTAATTGTCAACCAACGAACACAGCCCAAAGGCCTTCACTAATCCTAACAATATGTTACTATAGTAATTTAGGTTTCCAATTATATATAGATAATGTTAATGTAGCTGTAAGAAAACTTTACGAGATGAGAGAGAGGAGGTATGCTTTGTTTGTCGTAAGGTATGTTTGGATTCAAATAGGGAACATGCAGTAATTTTAAAGAGCTCTCGAAGTTTGAGTACCAACACGATTTTGTTGTTATGGGTGATCTTTTTGACATATGTAGGCGCAACATAACTTCTGTTAAAAAATATGCAATTGTGGCTATGAACAAACACGATAAAGCTATTTTCATGGTAGATCATGTTGTGTTAAGGACTACTTCATGCTAGGGGTGTTTAAAGTCGGATATCTGGACTTTCGAATATCCGAACTTCAGATATCCAGACCTTTCGGAGAGTGATTTTCACAATCCGAATCTGAATTCGAAATTTCAGATATCCAAAATTTCGAATATACGGTCGGATGGTGAACCGGATAACCGAAAAGTCCGAAAAAAATAATAGTTATAAAAAACTTTAAATAAGAACTTTTAAAAATATTTTGGATATCCGAAATATCTGAAAATTTGTCCGAAATGTCCAAAAGTTTATCCGAAGTATGCAAAATATCCAAAAATTATCCAAAATTTATAAATAATACTTATTATTGAATAATTAAAAAATATTCTGGATAGTTCGGATTTCGGATATCCGAACTATCTGAAAATTTCAAAATCACTATTTGAATCCAAAAATTCGGATATCCGATATTTCGGATAATTCGTATTCGGATACAAATCTGGATTCTTTGTACTTAAGATTGTAGAGCTACTTAATCGATTCCAGCAGGTCATGGAAAGTAATGTTATGACTCCGTCGTCTATGAAACTAGGTTGGCCCTTATGGCACAACCGACAACATGAAGACGCGAAACACGTTGAATTTTGAACCTAATATTGATTAGTCGCAATTGATTCATAAATGAACTAGGCTGTGTTTAGGTGAGCTTTTAAAAACTGCTTATTTGATTTTGAAAAGTAAAAGTTGGTTGACAAGCTTCAGGAAAAGCTTGTAATTGAAGCTTTTCATAATTGTTTTTGCTTCTCAAAAAGCAAATAAACAAATAAGCAGTTTTAAAAAGCTCAGCCAAACACCCCCTACGTAACGTTATGTAAATTACTAAATTCATTATGGTTGTTTATAGTTTCAAATCCAAAACTTTTGATTTAAAAGGATAACATGGTGTTTATCTTGAAGTAAAGAACTAAGGAGCTGTCTGGAAAGTGCTAAATCATTAAGATGTCTGAATGATTAAGGGGCTCTGAGCCAGTAAGTGTGAAAATTCAAAAGCATCGGAGTTTTACTTGAATATCTAACTAGACTATTCGAATTTGAAATAGATTTATAATCATGGAAGTCGGTCGAATTCTTAGTTAAGATAAAGTATCCGACCACTTACAAGCTTTCTAAGAGATTATAGGAGAGAAATACAACAATGAAACCATACCCAGTAGGATCAATGGATCGTGGATGTATGCAAACCGTACTTTTACCCCAAAGGATCACGGAGAACCCCAACTAGAGGGGAGCAAACATCGGTTCGTTTATGTTTTTAAACATAACTGCAACGGTAATCGATAATCGGTTTTTGGAAAACCTATAATCGAAACCGGTTTGGTTATTTCGGTTAGTATATCGGTTTTTTGTCGGTTTGGTTTCGGTTAATAGATTGTTTATAAACCAAAACTAACCTTGGCTAAAAATTTAAGCTTAGCATAATGACGAAACCAACTCTTTTGCTTAGTAATACATGAAATAGATGCATATAAATACATGAAATATAGTTATAAAACCTGACATGTACATGAAACGAATGTATCAAAATCATAAATATATGAAAATAGAGGTATAAAAGCTAGAAATATATGAAAAATGAACTATTCGATTTGGTATCGGTTGATTTACGGACTACGGCACACACAAAAAAAATAAAACTTTAACCAATTTTCGCGGTTTTCTGTTAATCGATTTATGGGAATTCGGTTTTCTATCAATCGAATTTTTTTTCAGTTTTCGGTTAAATTCAGCTTGATGTAAATACTAAAAGTGTGTACCACAACGTTACTCTTTAAAGGTTCACATGCATTACTTAGCTTATGAATGATAGTAAGTTGATAAGAAATTAAGGATGACTGTTATGCTAACAACTTTTTGTATAATGAATGATCATTGTGACACATTAATCTTATATCATACATTACATATATTAAGGTTAAAGAAACAAGATTAATCATAGTAACATTAAGATTTGCGTGAAAGTTTCATGTTACATCATGTGTAGTAATCACACCATTCCTACATACCAAGAAAAAGCACTTGTTTTGTACTTTTATCAGTTCATACAAATTTAATTACAAATGCATGGATTTTTAAGATACCGATTTCATTGAACAATTATAGAATATTGGTTATTTTTTAGCATTTTTTCGTCAATATTACCTCCTACTTTAAGCTAAACAAAAGAAAAAAAATTAACATTAACCAACATTCATATATGTTTTGTTAAGAACACTGAATTTTTATTTTGAAATAATATTTTATAAAAAAAATTCATTCACAAAACTGTAACATAGTGAAAGTTTGTTGACTAAACTGGATAATCTCTTGGGAGTACTTAAACAAAACACTTTGAGAAATTTAGCTATTGTTAAACCCTTAAAATTATCAACATGATCAAGCTATTTATTATATCATATAATCTAATGTTTATGTAACATATTGACATGTTATTATTATATTATATGTTATAAATATACTTCTTCAGAAATGATGAGTTTGTCCAAAGTGTCCATAGTATTTTTGATTGTGGCATGCTTGGAGAGGTCAACTTTGAGATATGATTTCTCAATGAAATCTATACTTATTTTATTTTAATAGATAAAGGCAGAGCCGGCTCAAAAGAAGGTCAGGGAGGTCGAATGCTCCATGCCCATTTTCTTAAGAGACCCATAACTATTAAAAAATAATAATATGTACTTTATATATAATATTGTTTTGAAACATAAGTCTACAAAATGACTTTTGATGCAATTGCTATAATGTCGGTCTATAGAATCAAAGATCATGAGTTCAAATTGATGGGTTTTTTGTATGAAAAAGAAAAATTCCTTTGTGTTTTATATTGGCTATTATGGTAACTTATTATTATTATTATCATTTGCTTTGATTTTAATTTTGATTTGTTTTGGGTTTTAAAAATTCAATCAAATTAGTAAAATTGTTGAATTATTTATCACATAAATTAAAAAGTTATGATTTCAAAGCCCTTTAATATGATCATTCCGAGCCCCGAAATTTTAATGTATTCTCGGAGACGGCCCTGGATAAAGATTGTAAAGACCTATAGTTTTTTATGCCATTAAAAATTGTATGAGAATATGACGTTTTAACCTGATCTATTTCATTGAGTTGTGTTGCATCTCAATGATAGAGATTTTATTGTTAGTTTCATACCGATGTTCAATTACAATGAGATGTGTTGTAACAACTTGTTTCTTTAGTTTGGGCAACCGACTTAAGAAATCAGACGTATAATTTCATACGGGTCAAACCCATAATTCTAGTTTTGTCTAGATCATCATTAGCCATTGACGGAACTAGAAGAAATTTCAAAGGCATCTTAAAAATATATTTTGGATCTAGAGTACCTAATACATAAAACGGCGAAGAAGAAAAAAAAATTATACTAATTTTAAGCTTCGATGACAAAGTTGAGGGGTAATCCGAGCTACGGTTAAAGAAACAAGATTAATCATGACAACAATAACATTTGTATGAAGCTTTCGTGTATATAGTTATAACACTATTCCTACAAGCCAAAAAAAAGGTACTTGTATTGTACTTTTATCAATTCTGTTAGCTAATTCATACTATAAAACATTTAATATTACCAATTAAAACTCTACAAACATTTCAAAATGCATGCCAAGGCTAATGCAAAACAATGGATCAATGAAGGCTACATCCATATAACCTCAACCATAACCATGTGTGTGGTCATGTCAATGATCGTGTTTGTTCTCGGCACATTTGTCGTTGATTATTACAAAACGATTGTAGTCCCACATGATTTGTATTTCCCTTCTGTCACCGCAGTCACGTTGTGTCATAAATGTTCAACATCTTCACCTTCTTCTTTACCAAATCACCTGAATGTAGAATTTACTGATTCGACCGGTATTGTGGATATCTGGCACGCAATGAGTGACGCCGAGCTCATGGAAAAGGCCACGAGGGTCCCGCGATTTGTAGAGGATCAAAGTAAAGTAGTCTTCATGTTTTTGACAAGGGGTAGTTTGCCCTTGGGTCCATTTTGGGAAAGGTTCTTTAAAGGGCATGAAGGTTTTTTCTCAATTTATATTCATACATCTCTAGATTTTAACTATGAACCTCCAAATTCGTCGGCGTTTTATAAACGAAGAATTCCAAGCAAGGTTTGATGCGCAAAAAAATTTATTTAATAGTATTAGTTTCTTTTCTAAATTAGTTAATAGAATACACTCATAAAAAATATGTTTGTTGTAAGCAAAAGGGTCGTAAATTAGTCGCTAAAAGACAGTTTTGCCTGATATTTTCAGTTGGAAAATTCTCCGTCGTTGATATGTTTTGCAACAACTATTGTGACTGATTTAGTGATTGACAATATCGTCGTTAAATATGCGTTCAATTTTGAAGCTGAACCTTTTATGATCGATTTTTAAACTAGTACAATTACATAGTTATCTACTTTTTTATATATAAACTTTACAACTATTTAATTCAATTTTTAGGTATTTGTTATTACATATTTTTTGAATGATTTACAACCATTTTATTTATTTTTATTAATTTATTTTACCTTTTTACCTGTTTCTTTACATAGTTTGCTCCTGTGTTTATAACTTTTCAAGAAAATTGTTAACTATTGTTATTATACTTTATATCAACTTTTCTCACATATTGTGATGGATTTTTATACATTTTTAACTTGTTTTTTTAAAAATTCACAACAAACTTAAATCAGTTGTAAATTAGTTGCTTATTCATTCCTTAACTTTACAACCAATAATGATAAGTTGTATATAGATCCTTAACTTCGTGACCAATTTTAGATTGCTAATATATAATGACCGCGGTCAATGTAATGTTTTTCGTGTTTTCTACAGCATGTTCAATGGGGTAAATCAACCATGATTGATGCCGAGAGACGACTTCTAGCAAACGCGCTACTCGACTTCTCCAATCAAAGATTCATACTACCATCAGAAACATGTATTCCTTTGTTCAATTTCACAACCATCTATAACTACCTGATCAATGCCAACCAAAGTTTCCTTAGTTTGTTTGACGATCCAACTAAGATCGGTCGTGGGAGATACAACAAGCGAATGGGTCCCACAATAACGTTGGAAGATTGGCGGAAAGGCTCACAATGGTTTGAAATCAACAAAGAACTCGCGGTTGAAATAATATCTGATAACTTATATTATAATTTATTTCAGAACCATTGTTTTCCACCTTGTTATATGGATGAACATTACTTACCTACACTGGTAAATAAGGTTCGTCCAGATTTGACTACAAATAGGACTGTCACATGGACTGACTGGTCTAGTCACAGGTCCCATCCAGAGATCTTCAGAAAAGTAAATATTACAGAAACGTTTCTAAACAGAGTTAGATATGAGTCTAATTGTACATATAATGGTGGTAATAGCTTGATTTGCTTTTTTTTTGCTAGGAAGTTTCACCCGAGTTGTTTAGAGCCATTGTTGAAGATAGGTCCGAGGTTGTTCGGGTTTAGCCCATAAAGTTAATTTGTATATTATGTTGCAACAAGTTCTTATATGCACATATATTTATTTATAAAATCATTTTCCAATTTGGAGTAATATTTATTTGTTTATTTGGTTATTTTTGCGCATATTTTCGTCGATATTACCTCCTACTTTAAGCTAAACAAAATAAAAAATAATAATTAACAAACATTAACCAACATTCATATATGTTTTGTTAAGATTACTACTTTCTTTTTTGAAATAATATTTATAAAAATAAATTCATAAAATTGTAACATAGTGAAAGTTTGTTGACTAAACTGGAAAATCTCTTGGGAGTAACTTAAACAAAACACTTGAGAAATTTAGCTATTGTTAAACCCTTAAAATTATCAACATGATCAAGCTACTTCCATGACTGAAGTAGAGAATATATATATATATATATATATATATATATATATATATATATATATTATTTATTATAACATTGTTTCGGTTAAAAATTAACAAAGTAACTTTTGATCAAATTAGTACGTGAGGTAGAGTGCTTGAACGAAAAAAGAGTGAACACAATGATTTGATTATGAGGGAAAAAGCCCTTGATTGTGAGAATCTCCGGCACAAAAAACCCCCGGACGGTGAAAACTATCACCGTCAATTTTATTAATAACAAAAAGGTGGTTACAAGTGGTGGAGTTGATAAACGATCGTGTGCTAAGTGATACAATGAGTGCTAGTAGCTAAACTAGTGTAGTGTGTGTTCTTAATCGATCTTAATCAGCTCATTTAAATAAGCAAAGAGTACAACAGAATTTCCGAATAATCCGGAAACCCTAGACTAAGTCTCCCATGATCCGTTGCTGCCCACGTTCAAGTTGACGAAGTTCAAATATTATCCGTTTCAAGCCCACGTTCTTATAAGCACATTAATCACGTGGTCTTATCTGCAAAACAAACATAAATAATATAGGACAATTGAATTAGTCAAATATCATCCTCAGAATACTTGCACCGGCAGGATGAGTTGAAATCCTCCAATCATGATCAATCCCGAGGATAGAAAATTCTGCACCCAACAATTGCCCCCAATTTTTACAGTTAGTGGGTGACAGCTGTAAAAATTTTAAATTTCAAAAATAATAATATCTTCTGCTACTTACTAGGACGTGCACGCGGATTGAGGAAACCCTATAACCGTCTTTCTGGCTTATAATTAACCCTCAATCACATTTTTAATTCATTATACTCTTCTTCTTCGCTTCGTTATCCAGGTCAGTCTCTCTCTCTTGTTTTCTTAATTTTCTGAAACTTTTCTTCTAATTCGAATAATAATGAGGAGAAGAAACCCTCGATCGCCAAACCCTTATTCATTTGTACCTTCTGGAGATTTCATCGATCAGGGACATATCCCCGAACTGATGAAAATCAGTGTCTTTTCAAAGATCTTGACATTAGTTTTCTAAAAGACTCCGGCCTGTTACCCGCTGAGGCCGTCATTAGACCTTTCGACCCCAAAGTCAAAGCTGACTTTTCATCCAAAACCTGGGTTTTCTTCTTCTATTACCCCTTTTCAATCGGCCTTTCGTATCCATTCTCTCCGCTCATTAAGGAGTTCTTCGATATTACCGGGTTCTCTTACTCCCAAGTCATGCCAATGGTGTGGAGAGTCTTAGCTACAGTAGATCGCTTGAATAGAACCCATGAACTGTCCATAGGTATACATGAGATAGCCGCCACTTACAACCTTCGTACACATGGATCTCACCGTTACTACCTTCAGTCTAAAACTAGCCGTCACTACATGGTCCCCAAAGTGTCTGGTAACGACCATGATTGGAAGAAGAAATTCTTCTTTGTGCGTCGGGACTCAATTCCTGATGGAGTAGATTTGCCGGTTAAATGGGTTCACAAGGGTAGGAAATCCTTAGGATAGAATTTCTTTTTCCAAACATTTTGTATTAATACGCCTTCTTTTTTGCAGTTGTGTTTCAAGATTTGGTGAGATACAGGAAAGACACAAATCGAAGGCTAGGCGTTGTTCAAAATTCCGGCACAAGACAGGGAATTTCGGTTTGAAGAGGAAATAGGGGAAACTAGCACGACTGCCGCGAAATCTGCTGAAAGTACGTCTTCTGGTAAGTATTTTGGGTATTTATGAGTTTCTCAGGATTTTGCCTTCTTGAAAGTAACTTGAGAAATTATTGTACAGAGATGTCAAAACCAAAATCTTCCTTCAGCTTGATCGACTTGGATGACTTTATTGAAGATAAGACCATGGTGAAGCAAGAGCACTCCAAGACTCCTTCCACAAAGCCAAGGATTCCTACTACTCGCCAAAAGAGCGCCGCTCAAAAGAAAAGGAAAGCCAGCACCTCAGCCGAGACCGAACCCTTTACTGGTATGACTACTGCTGAAATTGGGGAGAAACTGCAAGCTCTTGCCAATCCTCTTAGAACAGTAAGTTTCTTTGTATATCCTGAAAATAATATCCTGCAAAAAAGTTTATGTTAACCTGAGGATAACAGAGAATTGAGAATTACCAACAAAGGCTCCAAGATGATGCTGAATTGGCTCTGAAGGAAGCTGAAGGCAAGATTGCAGCACTCCAACATGCGGTAGACACGGGAATCAAGCTTCACAAAAAGAAGGAAAAAGAGATTGTGGATCTTAAAGCTTCTTTTGAGTTGGAGATGGCCGAGCTCATTGATGATGCCAAGAATTCTGCAGTCACAAGCATCCTGAAGTCAATGCTCAAGATGTCAGAGGAGGTAAAGGCGAAGGGTTATGTGATGGATTCTTGGAATTCCGCTGCTTGGGCAAAAAGGCTAAACACGCTGAGGGGTGAGAAGGTGGAAGAAGCTGAGGTTCCAAGTACTTCAGAGGCGACGAAGGAGACGGGTTCTAACGAGGCGGCGGATGCGGAGAAGAAGGAGGGCGATTAGGTTGAAGGTGATAAGGTTTAGGCCTGGTTTTTAGGTTGTTTTGATGTGTTTCCAGTGGTTGTTTTGAACAATTTTTATTTTGGTTGTGTAAGGATAATATAACATGCTTAGAACCATAGTTTGGGTGGAGGGATCATGGTTCAGGACGAAGCCCAAACTAACTTTAATTTCCTGTTTTTGAACAATATGATGGTTCGGGTGGATGGGCTCTGTTTTGAGTGAAACCCGAATCATCTTTTCCTGCATTATGATATTAGTGTATAACAACCTTTTATGACTTATATTGGTACTCTTTCCCTGTTTCTGTTCTTAGAGAAAAATTTAAGTTTGTTAGAAATGAAATTCTTTAGTAATAGCTTAAGTTTTAGTCAATAAACCAATATCAAGTCATAAAATTCATCATATAAATAAGACAAGTAATATAGAATATTCATAAACAGGAAGTCATACCAGAATCACATAGAGACTAACTCTGATAATGTATAGACTACTTCAACCTTATTTTCCAGAATGTTTCTTTAATTCTAGGGATACACAGATAGGCCTGCAATATCAACATTATCCTGAAAATAATTTCAGAAATTTTGGCGACAAGGCCTCAATAAACTGGCGACAAGGCCTAAACAAACTGGCGACAAGGCCATTAGAAGAGGTGAAAACTCCTTAAACCTTAGGAATAAACTGGCGACAAGACCCTTAGAAGAGGTGAAACCCCTTAAACCTTAGGAATAAACTGGCGACAAGGCCCTTAAAGATGGTACGTCTACCATTAACTTTAGATTCAAACCAATAGCTGAGGATAACGAGGTAACAAGTCACTATATTTCATGTGTTGGCCCCTCATCTCGAACTACGGCTAAATAAACATGCGCTACAGGCGATCTTAAGAAGAAGTGAAAACCCCTTAAACCTTAGAAGGCATTGAATAATACCTTATCTGGCGACAGGGCCCAAAGAAACTGGCGGCAAGGCCCAAATTAACTTCATTCCATGTGAGAATACCTCACATCTTCAGGCTACAAAACAGTCAACTCTAAGTGAGGGGTGGGTGTTAGCCTTGCTAACACCCCTCCGATGCTTAAGTCAGTATCTTGATTGAAGAATAATAATATTGAAAATGAATAAAAATATAAATTCGAATACATACCTTAGCTGCTTAATACAACAGTTATTCTCGGGATAGAAGTCTTACATAATATATTTTTTGAGGTGTATAGCATTCCAAGCCCTTGGTAGCAAGTCACCTTCCAGAGTAGACAATCTATATGCCCCATTTCCTGCTTCTGAGTCAATCAAGTAAGGACCTTCCCACCTTGGTGCAATCTTTCAATCTATAGGATTTGTACGTAGTATTCTGAAAAGCCTTTCGGAGAATCAAATCCCCTTCTTGAAATCTTCGAACTCTGATATTCTTGTTGTAGGACATTGATATCTTCTGCTGAAAAGACGCCATTCTGATCTTTGCTAAATCCTTGAGTTCTTCTACTGCATCCAGATCTTCAAGTAGACTTTGAGTATTATCTTCGGGATTTTGATGACTGACTCTAGCTGTAGGGATAACCATCTCCGTAGGGATGACTGCTTCAGCCCCAAATACTAACGAGAAAGGATTCTGACCAGTAGCATTCTTTGAAGTGGTCCTATCTGTCCAAAGAACAAAAGGTAGTTCCTCGGCCCACTTTCCTTTCTTAGGCCCCAACTGTTTCTTTAGGTTATTGATGATAATTTTGTTGCTTGATTCGGCCTGTCCATTAGCCTGAGGATGGACAGGTGTTGACGTGATCATCTTGATTCCCCAACTGGCACATAAGTTAGTTGTTCTCTTGCCGATGAATTGTGAGCCATTGTCACATATTATCTCTGCCGGGATCCCAAATCTTGTTAGGATATTACGCTAGATGAATGAGATAACTTCTTTCTCTCTGACCTTGTAACATCCTAAAATTTATAATGTTAAATAAAGAAAGTTACGTTTAGTGATTTCGCGTTATTAATTAATTAATGTCGAGTAAAGAACGGATCATGGACTTAGATTAATTAAGATGGGTTAAATGAGAATGGGCCTTAGGTCCATGGGCTTTAAGGGATATAAATATCCCCTAAACCAACCTAAAACCCTAAACCCTCATTTCATTTCCATCATAATCTCTACACACTCAAAAACACACACATACACTACACCATATTCGGCCGAGAGAGAGAGAGAGAGAGACATCCGAGACCAAGAATCAAGCCGACCATTATTAGATCTTCAATATACGAGATAACCAAGCAAACCGCGACCACACCGAACGTATAAAAGGTATGTTCTTGACCTTTAAAGTTTACGTAGTATTGAACGTTTTTACCTTAAAGGTCCAAGCTTTATAGTATATACGGGATATATATACGAACGAAAACGGTTAGGGAACGTAGGGGGTGATGTCGAACCATAACAAGGGTATTAAAATCGCCAAAATGCTTTATGAAAACCAAACCCGTAGCTGACCTGAACAACTTCGCCTGCAAAAGCTTAACTTCGCCTTCAAAGCTTAACTTCTCCTGCGGCCAAGTTCGCCTAACTGGTAACTTCGCCTAAGGCCAAGTTCGCCTAATTGATAACTTCGCCTAAGGCCAAGTTCGCCTAATTGATAACTTCGCCTAATTGATAACTTCGCCTACGGCCAAGTTCGCCTAACTGATAACTTCGCCTAAGGCCAAGTTCGCCTAACTGATAACTTCGCCTAAAGCTAAGTTCGCTTAAGGTTTAACTTCGCCTAAAGTTAAGTTCGCTTAAGGTTTAACTTCGCTTAAAGTCAAGTTCGTTTAGAAAATAAATTAAAAATCTAATGAAAAATGTGTTAAGACAGTTAATGTGTCAAGTTCACTTAAAGTCAGCTCGACCCCAGCCAGGGGCTCTGCCCCTTGGACCCTGCTAGGGGCTGCCGCCCCTAGACCCCGCTGCCAGGGGCGCTGCCCCCGGACCCCCGTTCGTTGTGGGTAGTAGTTAAGACTAGAAAGATGATATGAGTAGTGATAGTTAATTGATACGTATACTTGTTATACAGTCAGCCGTGCACAAACTGAAGAAAGGGATTACGATTAACGGTGAACGTAACCGTGTTCAGGTGAGTTTCTAGCCCCAATTATGTGTTATGTTTTCGGGGCTGTGTGCATACTCGATATGTTTGTTAATACGCTTATCCTAAGAGATAAGTGTATGCCTTATGTGAATGATGTGATATGTATGAATGATGGCTTGACGGTACGTGAACGATCTTCGGATATTGCACGTACTGTCAGGTTGTAACGCTAAGTATAAGGTAAGTATGATATGTATGCTTATGTGTATGAATGTGATAAAGTTAATAAAAGAAGGAAAGGATGGTTGTATGGTTACGAAGAGGGTACCGGGCCCTAATAATACTCGAGGTATGATGTATGGTTGTATGGAAACGAAGAGGGAATCGAACCCTACTAATATTCGAGAACTAGGGAACCGAACCCTACTAATATTCGAGGAAAGAGGGTACCGAGCCCTAATAATACTCGAGGAAGGAGGGTACCGAGCCCTAATAATACTCGAGGAATGTAGGGCGTAATGCTCTTTATAACGTAAGATATGAAAGTAAGTTAATACAAAAGAAAGTATGAAGGTATGAAAGTATGAATGAAAGAATATAAGTTTATATGTATTGTATAGTGTATGATTAACTAGAACTCACTCAGCGTAGCTGACTTTTAGTATGCACGCAGGTGAGTAGGATGAGGCAGCTCGCTTGAGGAGACACGTGGCACTGAATAAGAGGCTGGCATCGGAAGACTCAAGACGTTTAAGTTTAATGTTTCGTTTATTTTGAAAGACAAAATGATGTTTTAAGACAAGACGTGTTTTGTTATGAAATGTTTTATGAAAGCTTTTATATTCCGCGAATGTTTTAATTAACTCTGATATTTAGAACTGCGTTTATGAGTAAATCCAACACGAAAGTAGGGCTACCGGTAACGGGGCCTTACAGACTTGAACAAAGGCTTCCGCTTAAATCCACTTTGGGAAATAATCTGTCATAGCCAGCATAAAGACTTTTCCTCCTGGAGCTCTTGGTAGTTTTCCCACAATATCCATTCCCCACTTCATGAAAGGCCAAGGGGATATAAAAGGATACAATGGTTCCGCTGGCTGGTGCAAAATGTTGCTATGTCTCTGGCATGCATCACATTTCTGAGAATAATTCATAGCATCCCTCTTAATCGTCAGCCAAAAGTATCCTGTCATCGGGATTTTGGAGAATAGTGCTCTGCCCCCAGTGTGATTCCCACAATCTCTTTCATGGATATCCTGAAGAACTTCTTGAGCCTCTGCTTTCTCTAAACACCTAAGATATGGTCCTGCAAGAGATTTTCTGTATAATATATCATTCATTATAGTATATGGGATTACCTTTGTGCGAAAAGCTCTTGGGTTTTCATCCTTGGGGGATAACTCCATTATTAATATATCTCCTGATCGGGATAATCCAAGAATTTTCATCATCCTCAGGATTTTTGACTCTCATATCTTCATCATCTTTTGATATTTCATTGACGCCTTGCTCATCTATTGTTGGGCAGGATATGTATGATAGGAATCTTGACACCTTCCGGTATCCTGAAGGATGAAGATAAATATGCTAGGGAATTTGCCTCAACATTCTCTTCTCTAGGTACCTGTGAAATATCAAACATTTCGAAACACTTTGCTAGTTTTTTGACTAGCTCTAGATATTTCATTAGTTTTTCTCCTCTAACAGTATACGAACCATTAAAATGATTAGTTAATAATAATGAATCAACATGTACTTGAATAAACCTGATTTTCATGTCGATTGCTAGTTGTAATCCTGCTATCAAAGCTTCATATTCTGCCTCATTATTTGTGGCTTGAAATCCGCAGGATATGGATTGAGGTATAATGTCCCCCTGTGGCGATTTCAGCAGGATCCCGAGACCTGTTCCTCTAACATTTGAAGCACCATAAGTGTATAGAGTCCACTTATCTTTGGTTTCTTCAAGTTGTTAGACTTCCAAGTCTGCTTTTTCTTTAAGTTCACTGGTGAAATCAGCCACAAAGTTTGCTAATGCTTGGGATTTGATGGCAGTCCTAGGTTCATATGTTATATCATATGCACTCAGCTTCACAGCCCATTTTTCCATTCTACCTGGCATTTCTGGTTTTCTCAAAACAGACTTAATAGGGTAATTAGTTTTAACACATATAGGGTGAGTTTCAAAATAGTGTCTAAGTTTGGTAGATGACATAATAAGTGCTAAAATTAATTTTTCAAGATAAGAATACCTGGTTTCAGCATCCAAAAGACTTTTACTTACATAATAGATGGGATGTTGTTGTCTTTCGAGATCCTTAGCCAAAACTGCACTTACAGCATTATTTGATACAGCTAGATATAGAGATAGGGATTCACCTTCCTCGGGTTTTACCAGTAGAGGAGCAGAAGAAAGATAAGCTTTTAAGGATGCTAAAGCTTCCTCATGCTTAATGGTCCACTCGAACTTCTTGTTCTTCCTCAGGATATCATAAAATTCTTTACACTTTTATGAGGATTTGGATATGAATCTGTTGAGCGCCGCTATCCTGCCAGTTAGCCTTTGAACATCCTTGACTGATGCTGGGGATTTCAGATTCAGGATAGCTTGTATCTGCTCCGGACTCGCCTCTATCCCCCTTTTGGTGACCATGTATCCCAAGAATTTGCCAGGCTTTACTCCGAAATGGCATTTTGAGGGATTCAGCTTCATGTTGTATTTGTCGAAGATATCAAATGCCGTCTTGAAATCTTGGAGGTGATCCTCAGCTTTCTTGGACTTCACCACCATATTATCAATATAGACCTCCATCGTGTCACCCAGTTGCTCTATGAACATCATGTTAACTAACATCTGATAGGTCGCACCTGCATTTCTAAGTCCAAAGGGCATAGCAATATAAAACATGTGGGAGTCATGAAGGCCGTATCTTCTTGATCCGAGGGCTCCATCTGAATTTGCTGAAATCCTGAGGATGCGTCCGTAAATGTCAGCATCTCGTGGCCGGCTGTAGCGTCTACCATCGAATCGATGTGTGGTAGAGGGAATGGATCTTTAGAACAAGCCTTATTCAAGTCTCTGAAATCTACACAAACTCTCCATTTGCCATTCTTTTTCTGTACAACCACCACATTTTCTAACCATCGGGGATATTGAACTTCCCTAATCGTATTTGCCTTCAAGAGTCTTTCTACTTCCTCTTGAATGAATATGTTTCTTTCAGGTGCAAACTTTCTTCCCTTTTGATGGATTGGCCTGAAAGAATTATCAATTCCAAGTTTATATGTTATAATATCTTTGGAAATACTTGTCATATCTTCATGTTTCCATGCAAATGTTGACAGCCTTGACTTGAGGAAATCAAGCAAATTCGACTCAATATCTTCAGGAATGCTCGTTCCTATCAGCACTTTGACTTCAGGATCCTCGGAATAAAGAGGTACTTCTTTAATTTCTTGTTTCCTGGCCTCCATTACGTCTCGTGCCGGCTTCTGTAATTACTACGCCTGCTAGGATTTTGCGGTACACTTCATAGAAGAGGTGTAGCAATTCTTTGCGTCTTGTTGATCACTGATGATTTTGATAACTCCCCACGGACTTGGGAGTTTCACACATTGGTGATAAGTGGAGGGTAGTGCTCTCATGTCATGTATCCAGGGCCTGCCTAATATAATATTGCAACAAGACAAACAGTCAATAACACAAAATTTTTGCATTTTATTTACCCCTTCGACATATACTGGGAGCTTGATCTCCCCAATATTGTTCTTAGTTTCTCCACTGAATCCAACCAATACTGAGGAACTGGGGACGATCTCATCTTCAGGAATATTCATCTTTTTCAGTACGTCTAGTTGAATAATGTTGACAGAGCTTCCGCCATCTAAGAGGATCATGTGCACATAATGGTTAGCCACATATAAAGTTATTACCAAACTATCATGGTGAGGATCCTGAACATCGACTCTATCGCTTTCATCGAAGGATATGGTCATCTCTTGAGTGAAAAAGGATGTCTTTGTTGGTCTGTAAACCGTCTCTAACTTTCTTTGGTCAACAATTCTTTTTGCAGCAGAATAAGAGGTTTCACAGATGTCAGATCCTCCGGATATGAACATGATTGTTTTTGCATCCGTTGGTGGAGGATTCGACTTTTCAGGAACTTTTTCAGGATTTTTCTCTCTTCCCTTCTTCCTGCAAGCAGCTCTTTCAAGTGGCCCTTGCTGAGAAGATAGCTGATCTCCCTTCTGAGTGCAATGCAATCATCAGTCAAGTGCCCAAAGTCTTCATGGAAGGCACACCATTTTGATTTGTCTTTCCAGGCTCCTTGTTTTTTCATTTTCTTTGGCCACCTAGCTTTCTCACCTAAATTCTGCATGGCACACATTAATCCACCAATATCAACAGAAAAACAATATTCAGAAACCTTAGGATATTCTTCATCATATTCATCATCTACTACATTAATCCTGGGGTTATCAGGCTTATAGTAAGGTTTTGATCGATATGATTTTCTCGGGGATTCGGCTTTCCTGTTCGTCTGATCATACTTCAGGATATCGATATTTTAAAGTTTTTCTTGTCGTCTTCTAGCCTGATAAACCTTAGAGCTCTGCTTCTTGCTTCATCTAATGACCTGCATGGAGTCATAACAAGATCATCATAGAAAGAGGAGTCTTTTTCTAACCCCAACTTAAGAGCTTCCAATGCTGAAGCTGGGTTTAGATTTGGAATCTCTAGCGACTCCTTACTAAACCTGGTAATAAAATCTCTCAAGGATTCCCCAGGATTTTAGGTAACCCTATAAAGATCACCTGTCATTTTATCAAAAGTTCTACTGCAAGAAAACTGGTTATTAAACATGTTAACTAAATGAGAAAAAGAAGTGATAGTGTTAGGAGGGATACTCAGTAGCCATTTCATGGGCTGCTCCAGTCAAGGTAGACCAAAACCTTTTGCAAAGACATGCTTTCTTGATTTCCATAGGGATTGGATTGATCTCCATACGCTCTCAATATTGTGCGATGTGTTCCTCATGATCCGTTGAACCATCATATAGTTTCATATTTGGGGTTTGAAACCATTTTGGGATCTGTACGTCACCAATTGATGGCACGAATCGGGATATTCTGTGGCTATCAGTGGGAACTTCAGCTATGGGACGGATTACACCAGGAACATTTGATATCATGTCCTTAAGCTTCTGTAATTCTCGGGCTAAACTTGAACTTATGCCTGCATCCTGCAAAAATCCTTGATTAGCATTAAATGGAATTGTGTTGAAAGAGTTACCCTGTTTAATATTCTGAGGAACAGTCTGGGCGTTGTAGCTCGTATTCCCAAACATAGTATTTCCAAGAGTAGTAAACGGAGCGGTCGAAGCGTTAGCCTGCATCGGGATAAAGTCTCCCTAGTGCGCATCAGAGGATCATGTGAGCTGTTGAGCCTGAGCAAATCCCGAGGACGCCGCCTGCTGATAAGGACCTGAAGATCCCGCCTGATGGGACAATCCTGAGGATCCAGACTTTTGCGATAATCCTGAGGATATTGCTTGCTGATAAAGACCTAAGGACCCCGTCTAATGGAACAATCCTGAGGATCCGGACTATTGAAACAATCCTGAGGGTCCTCCCAATTGCGACAATCCTGAGGATCCTGCATGTTAAAGAGGCCCAGCAGAGGATGCATACAAGTATCTTTGGGATCCAGAGAAGTGCAATCCCGCAGACCCTGAATGCTGGAAAGATGAGGATCCAAAGTTGTGCGCCATGGTTGGCTCCGGGCGCACCAATCCTGAAGATCCTGGAGGAGTGAAATCCAGAGATCTCGGGACTAGTGGTGTGAATTATTCCGCCGGATTCTTGGCTTTCTTGAAATCCACCTGTTCCTTCACGAGCATATGGTTAGTCTTGTTCTGGTGATCCATCTGTTCCAGTAACCGTCTGTACAGAGACAGAAGGTCGTTGTTGGACACCACGACGGGATCCTGGGGAGATGGCCTCGATCCCGAGAACACGGGAGTAGCATGTTTCTTCTTAACATTGTCAGGTTTCTTCGAAATACCACCAGCAGGAGGAGGAGGCATAGGCGGCTTCGCGGATGAATCTAAAGCTGCGGTAGAAGAGGAAACAATCTTTGGTTGGGAAGACGTGTTGTGGATATTGAAAGTAGGATTTACTTTGAGAGTGAATAATGATCAAAGCACCGTTTGCCCCACGGTGGGCGCCACATTGTTTCGGTCAAAAATTAACAAAGTAACTTTTGATCAAATTAGTACGTGTGGTAGAGTGCTTGAACAAAAAAAGAGTGAACACAATGATTTGATTACAAGGGAAAAAGCCCTTGATTGTGAGAATCTCCGGCACAAAAAACCCCGGACGGTGAAAACTATCACCGTCAATTATATTAATAACAAAAAGGTGGTTACAAGTGGTGGAGCTGATAAACGATCGTGTGCTAAGTGATACAATGAGTGCTAGTAGCTAAACAAGTGTAGTGTGTGTTCTTAATCGATCTTAATCAGCTCATTTAAATAAGCAAAGAGTACAACAGAAATTCCGAATAATCCGGAAACCCTAGACTAAGTCTCCCATGATCCGTTGCTGCCCACGTTCAAGTTGACGAAGTTCAAATATTATCCGTTGCAAGCCCACGTTCTTATAAGCACATTAATCAAGTGGTCTTATCTGCAAAACAAACATAAATAATATAGGACAATTGAATTAGTCAAATATCATCCTCAGAATACTTGCACCGGCAGGATGAGTTGAAATCCTCCAATCATGATCAATCCCGAGGATAGAAAAATCTGCACCCAACAATCATATAACCTAATGTTTATGTAATGTATTTCATATTGACATGTTATTATATTATATGTTATAAGTTATAATTATACTTCTTCAGAAATGATGAGTTTGTTCTAAGTGTCCATAGTATTTTTGATTGTGGCATGCTTGGGGAGGTTAACTCTGAGATATGATTTCTCAATGGGTCCTACTAGGTGAACCCCACACTTCCCTATATGCCCCGTATAAGGCTATACGGGGGTTATACGGGTGCCCAATACGCGTTGTATAGTGTTATATGGGGCATATATGAGGACCTATACGCCCCGTATAGCCCTATACGGGATACATTGATAGGTGTTTTAGTAAAATGGATGGTGTCTCTAGAAAAGGGGTTTCTCAATGCAGCCGAATTTTTATACTTATTTTATTTCAATAGATAAAGGCAGAGCCGGCCCAAAAGAAGGTCAGGGGGTCGAATGCTCAATGCCATTTTCTCAAGAGACCCGCAATTATTGAAAAATAATAATATATACTTATAAGTCTACAAAATGACTTTTTGTTGCTATTGTTATAGCGTCGGTCGATAAAATCAAAGATCATGGTTCAAATTGATGGGTTTTTTTTATGAAAAAGAAAAATTCCTTTGTGTTTTATATTGGCTATTATGGTAACTTATTATTATTATTATTATTATTATTATTATTATTATTATTATTATTATTATTATCATTTGCTTTGATTTTGATTTTGATTTTGATTTTGATTTGTATTAGGTTTTGAAAATGCAACCAAATTAGTAAAATTGTTAAATTATTTATCACATAAATTAAAAAATTATGATTTTAAAGCCCTTTAATATGATCATTTCGAGCCCCGAAATTTTAAAGTATTCTCGGAGACGACCCTGGATAAAGATCGTAAAGACCTATAATTTTTTATGCCATTAAAAATTGTATGAGAATGTGCTGTTTTAACCTGATTTATTTCATTGAGTTATGTTGCATCTCAATGATAGAGATTTTATTGCTAGTTTTAGACCAATGTTCAATTACATAGAGATGTATGGTAAGGCTATGTGTAGTGAAGGGACTACAAAATGGGACGACTTGCGTCATGTGACACACGGTCAGCAAGTTTTAGGAATGTAATGGTGTTGTAGTCCCATATATATGTGTGTATATATATCACACACACACAATTATAATAATAATAGACCCATATATATGTATATATGTATATCACAATCACACACACAATTATAATAATAAAACAAAAGTGAAGAAGGGCTACAAGAATTCATCCCCCCATATTTCGCCCCTTTGTCGCTTTGGGGTGGGGGGTGTACACTCCATTTATCGCCTACTTTCAGGCATGTTATCGCTCCTGTACACTGAGCCTAACAACTTGTTTCTTTAGTTTGGGCAACCGTCTTAAGAAATCAGACGTATATTTTCATACGGGTCAAACCTATAAATTCTAGTTTTGTCTAGATCATCGTCAGCCATTGACGGATCTAGAACAAATTTCAAAGGCATCTTAAAAATATATTTTTTGGATATAGGATAGTAGGATACCCAATGCATAAAACGGCGAAGAAGAAAAATATTACTCTAATTTTAAACTTCAATGGCAAAGTTGAGGGGTAGTCCGAACTATCCCTAAGCACCAAGTAGATCCGTCGCTGTCGTCAACATTGAAAAAATCATTGCTAATTCACCTATGTGGATAATTAGCTTATATGATTTGTAAGCAATGTATACAATCCAAGAAAAACTTATGAACAGACTATAGTAAACACCCGAAGTTGACTAGTGTTTCTGGGCATACCAAAGTTGAAAGTTGCCTCGGACCCTCGGTGTAAACGACCATGTTATCCAGTTCTAATCTATAAATGGGTTGTAGGATTACAATGGTACATCCAACTCATTACAAAGTACGTCTAAAACCACTTATGATTTAATGAACACATCCATACCCTCGTTCTAATATATACATGTCTTATCATGGATTTTCATAAAATTCACACAATAAAATTTTAGTGTAGCATCAACTCATATATATTTAACATATTTGAGACGAAAAATATTCATATAATCAATGATTATTGTAACACATTAATTAATCTTACGCTACACATTACATAATCTACGGTTAAAGAAACACGATTAATCATGACAACACATTAATTAATCTTATGCTACACATTACATAATCTACGGTTAAAGAAACACGATTAATCATGACAACATTTACATTTGTGTGAAGCTTTCGTGTTATATAGTTATCACACTATTCCTACAAGCCAAAAAAAGTACTTGCATTGTACTTTTATCAATTTTGTTAGTTAATTTATACTATAAAACATTTAATATTACCAATTAAAACTCTACAAACATTTCAAAATGCATTACAAGACTAATGCAAAACAATGGATCAATGAAGGCTACATCCATATAACCTCAACCATAACCATGTGTGTAGTCATGTCAATGACTGTGTTTGTTCTCGGCACGTTTGTCGTTGATCATTACAAAATGATTGTAGTCCCACATGATTTGTATTTCCCTTCTGTTACCGCAGTCACATTGTGTCATAAATGTTCAACATCTTCACCTTCTACACCAACTCACCTAACTGTGGAATTTACTGATTCGATCGGTATTGTGGACATCTGGCATGCGATGAGTGACAACGAGCTTATGGAAAAAGCCACGAGGGTCCCGCGGTTCGTAGAGGGTCAAAGTAAAATAGCCTTTATGTTCTTGACTAGGGGTAGTTTGCCCTTGGGCCCATTTTGGGAAAGGTTCTTTAAAGGGCATGAAGGTCTTTTCTCAATTTATATTCATACATCTCCGGATTTTAATTATGAACCTCCAAATTCGTCAGTGTTTTATAAACGAAGAATTCCAAGCAAGGTTTGATGCACAAAAAATTTTATTTGATAGTATTAGTTTCTTTTTTAAATTAGTTAATAGAATACACTCATAAAAAATATGTTTGTTGTAAGCAAAAGGGTCATAAATTAGTCGCTAAAAGATAGTTGTGCTTAAAATATTTTTCGTTGAAAAATTATCCATCATTGATATGTTTTGCAATAACTATTGTGACTGATTTAGCGATTGACAATATCGTCGTTAAATTTGCGTTCAATTTTGAAGTTGAACCTTTTATGATCGATTTTTTAAACTAGTATAAGTATATATTTATCTACTTTTTTTTTCTACAAACTTTACAACTATTTAATTCAATTTTGAGGTATTTGTTATTATAAATTTATGAAAGATTTACAACCATTTTATTTATTTTTATTAATTTCTTTTACTTCTTTACCGGTTTTTTTTACATAGTTTGCTCCTGTTTTTATAACTTTTCAAGAAAATTGTTAACCATTGTTATTATACTTTATATTAACTTTTTTCACATATTTTGATGGATTTTTATACATTTTACCATTTTTTTTAAATAAATTCACAACAAACTTTACAACCAATAATGATAAGTTGTATATAGATCCTTAACTTTGTGACCGAATTTAGATTGCTAATATATAATGACCGCGGTCAATGTAATGTTTTCCGCGTTTTCTACAGCATGTTCAATGGGGTAAATCAACCATGATCGATGCCGAGAGACGACTTCTAGCAAACGCGCTACTCGACTTCTCCAATCAAAGATTCATACTTCTATCGGAAACATGTATTCCTTTGTTCAATTTCACAACCATCTACAACTACCTTATCCATGCCAACCAAAGTTTCCTTAGTTTGTT
Source organism: Bidens hawaiensis (assembly GCF_021521415.1). NCBI lineage: Eukaryota > Viridiplantae > Streptophyta > Magnoliopsida > Asterales > Asteraceae > Bidens > Bidens hawaiensis. Next base: position 57,231 of record NW_027494849.1, read on the forward strand.
TGACGATCCAACTAAGATCGGTCGTGGGAGATACAACAAGCGAATGGGTCCAACAATAAAATTGCAGGATTGGCGTAAAGGCTCACAATGGCTTGAAATCAACAGAGAACTTGCGGTTGAAATAATATATGATAAGTTATATTATAATGTATTTCAGAACCATTGTTTGCTACCATGTTATATGGACGAACATTACTTACCTACACTGGTAAATAAAGTTCGTCTGGATTTGACTACAAACAGGACCATAACATGGACTGATTGGTCTGGTCACAAGTCGCACCCGGAGACCTTCAGGAAAATAAATATTACAGAAACGTTTCTAAACAGAGTTAGATACGAGTCCAATTGTACTTATAATGGTGGTAATAGCTCGATTTGCTTTTTATTTGCTAGGAAGTTTCATCCGAGTTGTTTAGAGCCATTGTTGATGATAGGTCCGAGGTTGTTCGGGTTTAGCCCATAAAGTTAATTTGTATATTATGTTGCAACAAGTTATTATATGCACATATATTTATTTATAAAATCATTTTCCAATTTGGAGTAATATTTATATATTTCATTACTCTAGATGCTTCCCATAAAATATATATGATACAAATATATTTTAACATGTGAGGGTAAGGTACCAAACACACCATACAAGTAACAAGCCAAAAGAAAGAACCCGTGGAAAGAGTATCGTCTGCGAAGACGCCACAAGCCCACCGCGGAATATACACTCATAATAATAAGAAGTAATAAAAGAAAGCGGAAGTACCACTATAGGCAAGACACACGGTGAGGTACTACTGCTCAATAGCCTGGCAACTGTATGGACGCACGATGGACCAATGAGAATGAGTCAATACGGTACTTGCACAGAAAGAAAGAATATCACTGGCCAGACTGTCTAACCAATCAAGAAAGACCATGAGAATAGAAGCTTCCATTGAGTGGGACAGCTGGCTTTACCCTTCCCCCCTTCGGCTATAAATACAGGATGAGTTTTAACGGTAAAAAGATTCCATTCGACACTCTCTAAACTCTCTAAATATATTCCGATCACCTACCATACAAATTCTCACGCCGGAGGGTAGGGCTGTGCAACGGTTCAGAACCGCGAGAACCGAACCGGAACCGAAAGTGAGTGAAAAATAGAACCGGAACCGGAACCTATTTTAGTAAACCGGTTCGGTTTCAGAACCGCTAAAGCCGGTTCTCGCTAATCGGTTCTGGCTAGAACCGGTTCGATCATTTATTTATCAAATGAGTTATGCAAATTTTGCAAATTGTAAAATAAGTTTATACAATTGTATGTCTTCTTTCACGGTAAAATTAATTTAGATTACAACATGAACATCCGTTATGTTTTTTATTAAAACCTATGTGTTGAAGTTAAATAAATCATTAGCAACGATAGATTAATGGAAGATCATATCATTTTATATTAAATTACCTTGATAGCTTAAATCAAAATTGATCATGGTTGCTGGTTGCTAGTTCTTGAACGTAAAGAAAGAAGATTTGAATTAAAAAATGATTGAATGGATGTCAGTTAATAAGTTACTCTATAAAAAATGGGGATTGGTAAATTTATTTAAAACTTTTTGAATATTCCGGTTCTTCGGTTCCAAGTCTAGAACCCGCCGGTTTTACCCGGAACCGAACCGGGAACCGTTTAATGCAAATTCTGAGAACCGAACCAATACACACATTAGCGGTTTTGAGGCACCGGTTCGGTTCCGGTTCCTCGGTTCTGACGGTTCCGAACTGTTTTTTGCTCACCCCTACCGGAGGGTGGTTACGAGAAGAACCCCATATTCCCCTTCTTGTAACGAGCTCACGGTGCTTCGTTTTGCAGGTGGATCATCTGTTGGAACTCATCATTATCCGTAATCTTATTAGTAATAGATGTTAGACTGAACCTATATATGCCAGTTTACATATAAATCTATCCTTGGGTAAAATATTAGGTTTAACCATATCGAGTTAGACTTAGTGTTTATTCATTGGCGTCATCCATTGGACTCGAACCCACGACCACTTATATTTTCCATAACCAATGTATATTTTTCTTTATAATATACCATTTTATGCATTGTTTTTTGTAAAATCATATTTTTTAAATGATCTTAATATTATCCTTGTTTATAACTTAGGCTGTTTACAGTTTGATCAACACGAAAAGGGTTATGCGGGTTAAAACATACAAAAGTGAAATGTGACTTATAAATGCCGTTCTAAGTGGAAACATACTAGTTTCGATATGACTCCGGTAGTCATGATCATTTATGGTATTTACTAAACTTCAAAAATAAATATCACACGTCGCTCTTTCTACTCCTTTCACAAAACAAACCCCAACAAAGGACTGGTATTGTGTGAGAAAGCAATGACAAGATGTTCAGAAGTAACATTTTGTTCGCAACCTTGTTTTAGTTGTGATTTCGTTTTAATGTAGTTATCATCCTAATTTTTAGATTGAATGTATTGTTAAAAAAGACGGTCAAGAAGTATACAGTTCGGTTGAGTTTCTAATATCATAACAACATTGTTTATCATCGCCTAGGCATTTCTTACGTTGAGTATATGATTTAGGATAGGTTTAATAGTTGTGAGTCTATGGGTTCACGACCAAAGTTAAGAAACATGTTTTTTTAAATGAATAAAAGTTGGAATTGTTATGTTTAAACAAAAAGCTTAAATAAAACTTTAATGATGAATTAATGTTCATCCATGGATCAATGTTGAAGAAATAAAACATATAAATCCATTGAATTAATGGTTTTAAAAGTTAAAAATGTTAGAGAGGGAAAACTCATCTCCTAAACAGGAAAAGTTTAGAATATTAAATACAAAGATTTTATTGTAACCTTTAGGTAAGATGTTAGATGTCTTGCAATTAACATAAAAACTTTTTTTAACGACCAATTAATCCTCTAAATGAGCTGTTGGCTAAATTTAGTGTATTAGGATACACTCAGTTTTTTGATCAGGGAAAAACCCTCACATAAGGCCAACGCCCGTAAACACTCGCCTGGATGCACGACAGTGCGATGAAATAAAACCCATTTAACTCAAGGATCCAAAACAACTTAGATGATTTCATATTAACAAAACAACTTAAATTGCATTTTATTATATAAAACTAAAAAGTAATTATTACATCAAAACAGAAGGCAACCAAATAACAACATGTTCTAGTATTTTGAGATATGGCAATAACATATTAGAATTTCACAATGTAGTATTGATAAATTAAAAAGAAAACACAATAGCCTATTTATATTTATAGAAAATAATTAAAATGCTGATACATGATATGCACACATCATGTAAAATTTGTTGCATTTAATATGGAATACGTTATAAATTAAGATGCAATCTAATCATTTAATTTTTTTCACCAAAACCTTTCAACTATTCTCTTGTACCATTTACTAAGTGAAATAAATATATATCCATTTTCAAATATTCTCTTGTATTATTTACTAAGTGAAGTAAATATATATCCAGTTTCATTTATACCATATCAAACATTACTTAGGATAAAAATAAAAACTTCATTTGAGTTGAAAAAACTCTAAAAACTCATCTAACCAAATACAATACACTTTTTAGTAAACTTACAATTTTAAATATATTTATAATAGACCTATTACAGTGAAACCGTATACGTATCTGATTTACATATAAATAAGTTCTAATAGTAAGATTCACAAAAAAAAATATGCAAATAGTCGAGTTATTTCGTTATAACATTTTGAAATTAAGTAGGCAAATGGACCATCTCTCGTTTTTGATTCCAGATTTTTGCTAATTACATATTTATCTCAACTATTCGCTTAACCGCAACAAACATGATACCTAAAACAAACAAACCTTATATTTTTCCTATAAACGTGTGTTAGCGACATATCTAGTGAAACAGACGCCCAAAACCACAACTTGTATATAACACCCTAGCACCAACATGATCTGAGCGTTTTCCAAGTGTTTTGAATGACATCGTAATTGTAGAAACAAAAAGGAGCTACAATAATTTTTTAATTAATTTACCTGTCCGTCAATTTCAAACAAATCACGCCTTTTACATGAAAGTGCTACGTACTTTTTCAAAGGCCAGTTTTCACCAACGTGACAGTGATTTTTTTCACTTTTTTTTTCTAGTATTAACTTTTTATATAAAAATAAAAATAATAATAAATTTAAAAAAAATTAGTATTATAATAATAAATGTAGAATTGACGTTTTTTTCTTTTATGGAAATAAGAACGTTATCATTAAAAATAAAAAAATAAAAAAATTACACTTTTTAAATAAATCATCATCACCTACATAAAACCCCTGTCTTCTTCATCCACCATTTTCAAGCTCCGCAAATTAATCAAGATTCAATTTTTAATAACCCAACAATGAAAACCAATCAAACCCATCAATCTTATCACTCTTTAAGCTCTTCAATCCACCATCAAATCTCATATCTTTCATCTTATTCTTCGCTTTCGGCTTATGTTCCGGCATCATCCTCACTTCCCAATTCAAATACATTTCACTCAATTTCCAATTCCCCCAATTTTTCTTCTCCGGTGACCACTCCGGCAACATCTCCGGCGCCGCCGTATCCGGCGGAGGAAATCCGGCGGCACCGTCGCCTCAAACCCCGCCTCTATCGCGGGTCAAAGTCGGATTGAAAAGTTACTTGACGCCGCCGGAGATAATACACGATATGACGGACGAGGAGCTAATTTGGAGAGCGTCGATGGTGGCGAAGGTTCGGGAGCATCCGTTCGAGAGAACGCCGAAGGTGGCGTTTATGTTTTTGGTGAGAGGTCCGGTGGTGTTGGCGCCGTTGTGGGAGGGGTTTTTAAAAGGGTATAATCGTCTTTTCACAATTTATGTTCACGGGTCGAATCGGTCGTGGAATGTGACCGAGCCGGAGGGTTCGGTGTTTCACGGGCGGAGGGTTCCGAGTAAGGGTGTGGAATGGGGGAAAGTTAATATGATTGAGGCGGAGCGTCGATTGTTAGCGAACGCGTTGTTGGATTACTCGAACCAACGGTTTGTGCTTCTGTCTGAAGCGTGTATTCCGCTGTTTAACTTTTCGATGGTTTACTCGTACCTTATTAACTCGAAATATAACTTTGTGGAGTCGTATGACCTAGCGGGCCCCGTTGGGCGTGACCGTTATAGTAAGAAAATGGCGCCTGTTGTGGATATTAAGGAATGGCGTAAAGGGTCACAATGGTTTGAGATGGATCGTGACCTAGCTGTTGAGGTGATAGCGGATAAGAAGTATTTCTCCGTTTTCCATGACTTTTGTGACGGAAAATGTTTCGCTGACGAGTATTACTTACCAACATTTGTCACTAAGATATTCGGTGGAACAAATGCTAATAGGACTCTGACTTTTGTTGACTGGAAGATACCTGGAGCCCACCCGACTCAATACACGAGCAATGATGTGACCAAAAAGTTTTTATTAAAGTTAAGGGATAATAGAAGTTGCGAGTATAATGGGAAGAAAAACCAAATATGTTATTTGTTTGCAAGGAAATTTGCCCCTCGTGCTTTGGATAGATTGTTAAAAATTGCACCAAAGCTTATGCAATTCAACTTATAGCTTTTTTTTTAATATTTATTATTTATAATTTACAATATTACAATTTCGTCTAGGTTTGTGCATCGACTGTTGTACCCTGCGTTGTAATGTTTGTACCTTACTTTTTCATGGTTTTGGTTTTATCAGATGTTGCTAGTCTCTTTTCGGTATATCTACAATTAACTTTTCCTTCTTCAAATAGATACGTTCCTTTCTAATGATACGTGTCCTGAAAATCTAACCTTTATTGTTCTTTCTTTTGACAATTTTAAATCGGATTTCAATTTCAGTAGCCTGGAGTTCAGAGAGAGAGTGGTCGGCCAATTGTTTAACCCTACACCTTTTGCTTCAGAAACGAACATCAAACGTAGTTAGTTGCATTTTCATTTTATAAATTAACATAAATGAAAACAAGTTTCAAATTATTGTATCGATATATACTACGTAAATGTAATTCACTGATTAATTTGCGAATTTCGGATTATTAGGTCCCTATCACGATATAATTAGTTGCACTTTTGTGTCTAGGCACCCTTTAAATGTAGTTAGATATGGGAAGTGACTTGAATACTTGTGTGTCACATAACTTGAACTCTTTTGTGGTATTCAATACTTGTGTGTCACATAACTTGAACTCTTTTGTGGTATTCACAAGCAACTGTCGCCTAATACATGATTACTTTACGCAAGTAATCTTTGAACGGCGACATATGGACGTCTGCTGAAGAACTCTTCCCGAAAGTTGAACACAAGACTTCCTGATTTAACGTGAGTTTTCTTTCTTTTTAATGTGTTATTCAAATGGACTCTTGGTTTATAGAGTTTATGTAGTGCATTTAAATATCGTATTGAATCCACAGGTGCAATGGTAGCCACCAACTTAAGACAACCATGAGTCTATCCGATATCCAATTGTCTGGAAGTTGATATTTGTCCTGTTTTTTGTTGTTTAGGTTACGAAGACGAAGAAACAGTGGCGAAGCTTGAACTGAGGCATCGGGGGGACAAACTCAAAATGTATACAAAATTTCACAAACAATGGGAGGGGGGCTCAAATTTTCGGCCGAAAAAGGCTAAACTTACACTACATATAAAAATTTTCGGCTGAAAACGGGTAAATTTACGCTACTGCGCAAAAAAAACATGGAAACCGTGGCCACCCCGGGCCTCAATGAAACTTCGCCAGTGCGAAGAAAGCAACTAAAACGGGTACATGCCAAAAATCTCGAGAGGATAACGAAAGCTTGAAGAAGATGAATGTAAAACAAACACCCTTTGAACTGCATATCAACAACAAAGATTCTACATAATATAAAATATTACAAGTCACAATATTACAAGGCAGAAAATTGATGTACTTATCTTTATTTAGCCCTTTATATAACAAAAATGCGCATAGTTTAAAGTATGGATGAGCTTGGGACAGTATCTGTATCCATACCCGTATTTATACCTGATTGTATCCGTATCAAAAATCAATAAATACATGTACCAATACTCGTACCAAAATTTCCAAAAATCTCGAGAGGATAACGAAAGCTTGAAGAAGATGAATGTAAAACAAACACCCTTTGAACTGTATATCAACAACAAAGATTCTACATAATATAAAATATTACAAGTCACAATATTACATGGTGAAGGCAGAAAATTGATGTACTTATCTTTATTTAGCCCTTTATACAACAAAAATGAGTATAGTTTAAAGTAGGGATGAGCTTGGGACAGTACATGTATTCATACCTGTACTTGTACCCGATTGTATCCGTACCAAAAATCAATAAAAACATGTACTAATACTCGTACCAAAATTTCCGATATGGTACGGGTATTTCGATACGGTACCCGTTTTTGTACCACTTTGCTTTTTTATTTTCAAATCTTCGACGATTTTAAAACCGGTACTAGTACGAGTAACAAACAACCTGAATTAGTCCAAGTACCAAACTGGTCGCCGATTTAATGATAAAATAATATTAGGATTCTGTTAGTCGTAGACCGTTAGGAACGAACACATTATAAGTTGGGACCGTCAGCGGCCAATTCGTTAGTTGGGATCGGCAACGACAAAAAAGCGATAGTCAGAATTAATAGAAACCAATACATCAAAAAAAACACATACACACATTGACAAGCATAAAGATACAATGATAAATAGAGTCATAAAGATGAACATAAGACACAATGATAAACAAAAAGACACAATTACGTAATTTTTTATATTTTATAAATAAAGTCATACTCGTATTAAAGAAAAACATTTGTTAATATGGTGATTTTTTTTAAAAAATGTCGTACGACGAAGTTATAAACATTTCAAAATGATGGGGAAATTGACATGTGCTTAGCATGTGACTAGAGATGAAATATGTGTTTTTTCTTTGGAAAATAAGTTTTTATTGGTCCCAACTATCGTCTTTTGGTCACTGCCGATCCTTACTAACGAACTGGCTGCTGACGGTCCCAACTTTTAATGTATTTGTTCCTAATGGTCCGCGACTAACAGAATTCTAACCTCGTTAGTTTCAGGTCGCCGGAAAAACATTTTTGGCCGGAATCCACACATTTTTCCCGAAAACTCAATAATTTTGTCCCAAACATCATGGTAACTTTGTATCGTAGCTTTATAAACCTTTTTCTAGTAAAAGCCCCAGTATTAAGGTCACCGGAACCCTAGAGCCATCGTTGGAATAAGTTGATGGTGCTTAAGTGATGGTGGTTGGTTGGCGGTGAGTCAATTGGTGGTGGTGGCGATGTTCAGGTGTTGTTTTCGGCAAAAAAAATTGACTTTCCCGGCCAAAAACGTTTTTCCGGCGATCTGAAACTAACGGCGTTAGGATTCTGTTAGCCGCGGACCGTTAGGAACAAATACATTAAAAGTTGGGACCATTAGTGACCAATTCGTTAGTTGGGACCGACAATGACCAAAAGTCAATAGTTGGGACTAATAAAAACCAATTTCCCTTTTTCTTTTATGTCATTTCTCTTTTGGTCTCTACTTATAACATGACAATCAACTATGACTTCTTATACTTCTTAATCTTATTAATAATTGTAAAATAACTCAGCCCATAATAACCAGGCTTCACAATTCTTCAACTTAAATTAAATTGAAAAGGAAATAATAATTAGATAATAACCAAAGTTCATATATGTCTTTAAATTTCTAAAAGTTTTAACACTTATAAAAGTATTTCTTAAGATTGAGACAACAATAATAAAAAGTTGAATTGACTATAGAAGAATAACTTTAGTAGGATGCTATCAAATGCCATTTGGTATGGAGGTAATTTAGGAGTGGAGTTATAAAGTGTGAGTTATTGAAAAAAATCCCTTTTAAATGATTGGTTAAATTTCACTCTGTCTTTACAAAGGGTTATGAGTTTAAATGTTTTTTTGGTTGTCAAGAAGTTGTATTTCAGGAATAAAGTTTCAGTGTTTGTGAGTTGCTATTAAAAAGATCATTTTTCTTTATATGGGCCAAATTTCACTTTGAATTAAAACAAAATCCTCAATAATTAAAAAGATCGTGAATATATATTAATTTATGAGGAAAATCTAATCTAACTATCTATATAATTGCCTACCATAAAATCATATGTGTCGCGCTCGTATTGTTCCCCTCATTCTCTAGGGCCATCAGATTGCTTGATTTTTAAATGGAGGCTTCTCATGCATTTGACCCGAAATCACGGGTATGGGTCTTACCAAACCCAGATAGTTTTTAAATAGGTTATAACATCTCATTTATTTGTGAAACCCTTTCATAATCATACAATAATTTATGCTGGTCATGGGTCTCACCAAACCCGGATATCCCTTAAACGGGTTATAACATCTCATTTATTTGTGAAATGACCTCTTAATCATCAAAGAATAATTTCCACGAGTTATGGGTCTTACCAAACCCCAAATAGCCCTCAAATTGGTTATAAGATCTTATTTATTGGTAAACAATTTCATCATCAAATCCTAATTTAATTTATCTCCTTTACATGCTCTCAGTTGTTGGTCTATCATCTCCATCGCCGGTTAACTTTCGATACTATCCACTATCGTCAACTACATCAATGTCCCTTTTTTTATTAGACAAATATTGGTGTTCATGTTTGTTCATTTAAAAAAATTAACATGCTCATGTTCGTTTATGTTTGTTCGTTAAAAATCCAAAAAACCTACACGTCTCAATTGAAAATACTCAAACGCTAAAAAATATAATACGAATTAATATATATGTATTAAATTAAAACAAACTACGTTATAAAAAAAATAAATGATCATAAAATAGCAAAACGATTAAAAACAAAAACTTAAATAAATTCTCGTAACACGGGAGGATCAAACTAGTATATATATATATATATATATATATATATATATATATATATATATATATATATATGAAAAACTTCAAGCATTTTAAGAATTTAATTAATTCTTATTTAACCCTTGTTTCTACATATTTGGATTAAAGTAGAGCAAAGTGTCAAAATCGTCCTAAGGTTTGACCAAGTATGCGTTTTTCATCCAAAAAGTTTATATTTTGTAATGGCGACCGAATCGTTAACTCTGTTAGTTTAAGATGTTAAATAAGGGGTATATTTGTGTTTAAATCCATTTATCTCTAATCAATTTATAAATCACTTTTTATATATCTCTATTATTATTACTACATTAATTTATTTCCCATATCCTTTTAATTCATTATTCAAAATTTATCAAACACGTCTTGCTTGCGGTGCGCACATATAATGTATGGGAACCCTCGGGTGAGCTAAAGTGAAATTGCACTAATTTTAATGTCATTTTACTAATCTCGTGAAAATAACGTTAAACTTGGCGGAATGTTAATCATCCATCATGTGGTGGCGTTGATAGCCGAAAGACAAGAGTGCATGCACCAATCGCCCGATGCCCCGTTGGTTGAGTGTTATATGCCTTATGTCCAAGGCTAGATGCAAAACTACTATCGAGCCGGGGTTTTCATCGGAAGCAGCCTCTCTATTCCTACAGGGCAGGGATAAGGTTGTCTACATCTTATCCTCCTCATACCCTACCATAGCTTTGCTATTGGTGGGATTTACTGAATACGATGATGATGATGATTCAAATTTCATGAAACCAAAACTAATTCAAGCCATTTAACAAAGATGCCAACTTCCCTTTCACACCATCATTGAACCACCACATAACTTCCCTTTCAGGTGGTGCCGTGGCCGGTATGGGTTTCTCGATGGTGTGTTGTGGTGGTGGTTGCCGGTTGCAGATGGGATCTCGGATAGTGTGATGGTAGTGAATTTAACTTGTTTTAACTTAAAAGGTTCATGGTGGATGAAGATGATGATTGTATTATTTATGCATATAACAAGGTTAAAATAATAAATAAACTAAAAAGACATATATAACCCTCCTCTTAACGTTAAAATATAACGAAGTTAACTATTTTGACGTAATTGGCAAGAAATGAGAAATCTCGATAGTCCAGTTACAAAAAAGCCTTTTTAAACGAAGATTACATAATTGACCAAAATTCAAGAATGATTTTTACACTTTAAATTTCTAAGGCTAAAAAAATTGATCTATCAAACATCTGTACCAGGCCCATGGCAGCAGCCCATTACTTCACCCAATTATATATGCTTACTCTAGATGTGCACAAATCGGGTTTTTAAAATACCCGGTTTGGATATGACCGCGTATTGGAAAATCAGGTATTAGCAATACCTAAGTCGAATTCAGGTCCGGGTATTGTCTCTAAAAACCATACTCATGCATCGGATTCGGGTTGGCTATTCTAAAACCGGGAATTTAAATACCCTATTTCCGGGTATTGAATTTTTTTTTTCTATTTTCGGGCTTTGTTCAGGTATTTTTAGGGTATAGATTGGATTTTTTAAGAGATTGCATTTTAGGGGTATTTTTCAAGTATTTTTCAGGTATTTTTTGGGTAATTTCGGGTATATATCGAGTGAAAACCCTGGTTTCGGGTATTAGAAAAACCAGTTCCAGGTTTGGAACCGGATCCGGTTTTCGGATATTATTGGGTACAAATCGGGTCCGGTTCCGGGTACGGGTTTTGGTACTAAAATTATACCCTATCTGTATCCTAAGGATAGAGTCAGATACGAGTATTAAAAACCCAGTTCCAAGTTCGGGTTGTTTTCTGCACCTATAGCTTACTCACTTACTGGCCTTGTGTCCATGTTGCGGTTGATGAAACAAACATATATTAATGGTCTAGTGGATATAACTTCTTTTAACACGAACACCACCCTTAAAAATCTATTTTCAAAATCTATGGCCCATTTTATGACTTTATGTGACTAAAACTCGCATAGACTAGGATAAACAACAAATGTCACTAGGCTAATAAAGATATCGGCAATAATAGATATACATTTATTTTTTACTTAAATTACGATTCTTAACCATACTTTAGATATATTTACGAAATAGATAACAAGATACATAAATATGTGTTTTTATGGTCAAGTTATTCTACAAAGAGGGAAAAAGATAAGATGAATGAGAAGGATTTGTGACAACACAAAAAAACCCATATAAAAAAAAGTTAATAAAAAAATCATAAATCAAAATTTAATAAAAAACGAAAAAAGTAAAAACACAAAAATGGTTCAATCGTCTTCTTTGCTTTCAATATATATATATATATATATATATATATATATATATATATATAAGGTAAGGATCCTAAGAGAACCCTTTGCAAATTGATAACTTTGAGAACCATTTTGGACCACTAAAAACACATTTAAAAAAAATATTTAAAAAATCATAAAACAAAAAATAATAAAAATTTTAAAAAAGTAAAAAAAAACCAAAATTCTTATATTTCATTCCGGTTTCATTAAAAAAAACAAAAAAAACGTCGTATTATACACATATGTATAATTTTATATAATCTTTAGTTACGTTATATACACATATATACAGTATCATTTATCTTAAATTATACACACGTGTACAAAAAAAACATGTAAATGTACACATATGTATATATTATACATATGTGTATATAATTTAGCTAAACCAAGTTTTTTTTAAACCGAGATGATAAAATAAAAATTTTGGTTTTTTTACTTTTTTGTTTTTTTTATTTTATGATTTTTTTTATTTTTGGGTTTTTGTGATCCAAAATGGTTCTCAATTTCAAAAATGTTCTCTCATAATCCTGATCTTATATATATATAGGATCAGGATCATAAGATAAATTTTTTGAAATTGAGATAAATGATATGTATAATTTAAGATGTTTTTTGTGGTACATTTACATGTTTTTTTTACAGATGTGTATAATTTAAGATAAATGATATTGTACATATGTGTATATCACGTAGGGCTGTCCAAACTGCTCTCCGTTCGCCGCTCGTTCATCGTTCGCTCGAATTTTGCTCGAAAAATGCTCGTTCGATTTCGGCTCGGTTTGCAAGTGAGTCGTTCGGCTCGATTCGGTTTAAAAGCAATCCAAGCACGAGCAAAGCCTCGCTCGGTTTGGTTCGGTTCGTTTTGCTCGAATTCATTTTTATATATTAGTTTTATATATAAACTTTATGTATATATATAAAAGTATACTATTTTTTAAAGTTTTTAAAATTTCCCAATTTTGTGTTGAATTCAAAGTTCAAATTTAAACCATAGCCACTCGTTTTATATATATGTTTTATTGTTAACTATGAGTTTTATACATTTTAAAGGTGAAAGTTTAGACGATTTAGAGTTAAAGTCTTGAATTAATGATATTTTGAAGTTTTAGAAATTTAAAATTGGAAACTTTGTATGAAATCAAGCAAAACCAAACCGAACCAAGCCGCTCGGTTTCAAAACCAAACCAAGTTCAAGTATAAAGATTTCACTCGTTTCTTTAAATTTAATACGCTCGGTTCGACTCGCTTTCAAACCAAACCAAGTATGAGCATGCCCGCGTTCGGTTCGTGAACATCCCTAATATTATGTAACTAAAGATTATATAAAATTATACATATGTGTATAATACGACGTTTTTTTTGTTTTTTTTGTTTTTTTATTTTTTTAATGAAACCGGAATGAAATATAAGAATTTTGGTTTTTTTACTTTTTTTAAATTTTTATTATTTTTTGTTTTATGATTTTTTTTAAATGTGTTTTTAGTGGTTCAAAATGGTTCTCAAAGTTCTCAATTTGCAAAGGGTTCTCTTAGGAACCTTACCCTATATATATATATATATATATATACTAGTTTGATCCTCCCGTGTTACGGAAGTTTATTTAAAGCTTTGTTTTTAACTGTTTTGCTATTTTATGATGATTACTTTATTTTTTAACGTAGTTATGTTTTTAATTTAATAGATATATATTAGTTTGTTATTGAATTTTTTAACGTTTGGGTTTTATCAGTTGTGAAGTTTAGGTTTTTCAGATTTTTAACGAACAAACATAAACGAACACGAACATGTTGATTTTTTTAAATGTACAAACATGAACACAAATATTTGTCTAATGAAAAAGAGGCGGTGATGTAGTTGACAATGGTGGGTAGTATTGGAAGTTAACAGACGATGGAGATGATAGAACATCAACGAAGAACATGTAAAGCAAATAAATTAAATTAGGGTTTGATAATGAAAGTGTTTATCAATTAATGAGATCTTATAACCCATCTAAGGGCTATTATAGTTTTGTAAGACTATAAATAAGGGGTTATTTCACAAATAAATAAGATGTTATAACTCGTTTAAGGGTTATCCGGGTTTGGTGAGACTCATGACCCGTGTAAATTATTGTTTGCTTATGTAATAGATTTACAAATAAATGAGATGTTATAACCCATTTAAAGACTATCTGGATTTGGTGAGACCCATATCTACGAATTCGGGTCAAGTGAATGAGAAATCTCCATTTATAAATCAAGCAATCTGGTGGCTCTAGAGAATGGAGGGAACAACCTGAGAGCGACACATAGTATTTTATGGTAGGCAATTATATAGATAGTTAAATATAATAAGGGAAAAAGATCATTGTCTTTTTGTTTATCATTGTGTTTTGTGATTATTTTCGTGATTAATTGTGTTTTTTTTCCTTCACATTATGTCTTTTTTTCTTGATCTTGTGCTATATTACTCAACATCGTGTTATATTTTGTTCGACATTTTGTTATATTTTGCGATCTATTGTGTTTTTTAGTTAAAATTGTGTTTTTTGTTTATTTTCGTCATTGTGTCTTTTTTCTCGTGGACTAGGTATCTTTTATATATTTTTACATAAAATTTTATATTCCATTGGCACAATGTAAGTAGTACTTTCCGGATATATAGAAGTGAGACAATATGTCAATATCCTAATGTTTCAACGGTTTAATTTCTTGGTGCATCTTCGTGATATAGCCGTTTACATTGAGCCAAGCTTAGCGCAATAATGTTTTCAAATAGACTAGTTATCTTTTGTATATTTTAACATTTAATTTTATATTTAGTTCACGTAATAACGTGTGGAATACTTTTCAGATATTTAGAAGTGTGACAATATGTCTATATCCTAACGTTTCAATCGTTTAATTTATTGATTCGTCTTTGTGATATGGCTACCGTTTCTATTGAGTCAAGCTTAACACAATAATATTTTCAATTAGACTAGGTATCTTTTGTATATTTTCACATAAAATTTTATATTTTTCTCACATATGTATGGAATACTTTTCATATATTCAGAAGTACGAAAATATATCAATATCCTAATGTTTCAACGTTCCGTTTACTTTGAGTCAAGCTTAACGCGTTATTGCATCTTTTGTATTTTTTCACATAAAATTTTATATTCCGTTCACATAATGTATGGATTACTTTGTGGGTACTTAAAAGTGAGACAATATATCAATATTCTAACGTTATAATCGTTTAATTTCTTCTTTGTGATATGACAATTGTTTACTTTGAGTCAAGCTTAGCACATGCAATAATGTTTCAAAGTAGACTATGTATCTTTTGTAGTTTTTCACATAAAATTTTCTATTTTGTTCACATAACTTGTGGAACTTTACGGATATTTAGAAGTGAGACAATATGTCAATATTCTAACGTTTTAACCATTTAATTTTGTATGCGTCTTCATGATATGGCAACAGTTTGCTTTGAGTCAAGCTTAGCACAATAATATTTGGAATTAGACTAGGTAACGTTGGTATATTTTCACATAATTTTTTTTATTTTACTCACATAGTGTATGGAATACTTTTCGCATATTTAGAAGTACGACAATATATCAATATCCTAACGTTTCAACCATGTAATTCCTTGATGTGTCTTTCTGATATGGTAGCCGTTTACTTTGAGTCAAGCTTAGCACATTTAATAATGTTTTCAAGTAGACTATGCATCTTTTGTATTTTTTTACATAAAATTTTATATTTCGTTCACATAACGTATGGATTACTTTGTGGATATTTAAAAGTGAGACAATATATCAATATTCTAACGTTATAACTGTTTAATTTCTTGATGCGTCTTTGTAATATGGCAACCGTTTACTTTGAGTCAAGCTTAGCACATG
This sequence comes from Bidens hawaiensis, assembly GCF_021521415.1. Lineage (NCBI taxonomy): Eukaryota > Viridiplantae > Streptophyta > Magnoliopsida > Asterales > Asteraceae > Bidens > Bidens hawaiensis. The sequence continues at coordinate 73,357 of NW_027494849.1, forward strand.
CAATAATGTTTCCAAGTACATTTCGTTCACATAACGTATGGATTACTTTGTGGATATTTAAAAGTGAGACAATATATCAATATTCTAACATTATAACCGTCTAATTTCTTGATGCGTCTTTGTGATATGGAAACCGTTTACTTTGAGTCAAGCTTAGCACATGCAATAATGTTTCCAAGTAGACTATGTGTCTTTTGTATTTTTCCACATAAAGTTTTCTATTTTGTTTACCTAACGTGTGGAATACTTTACGGATATTTAGAACTGAGACAATATATCAATATTCTAACGTTTTAACCATTTAATTTTTTGATGTGTCTTCATGATATGGCAAAAGTTTGCTTTGAGTCAAGCTTAGCACAATAATATTTTGAATTAGACTAGGTAACGTTGGTACATTTTCACATAAAATTTTTTATTTTACTCATATAGCGTATGGAATATTTTTCGCATATTTAGAAGTGCGACAATATATCAATATCCTAACGTTTAAACCATTTAATTTCTTGATGTCTCTTTGTGATATGGCAACCGTTTTTTTAGTCAAGCGTAGCACATTCAATAATGTTTTCAACTAGACTATGCATCTTTTATACTTTTTCACATAAACTTTTATATTTCATTCACATAGTGTATGGATTACTTTGTGGATATTTAAAAGTGAGACAATATATCAATATTCTAACAATATAAAACGTTTAATTTATTGATGGGTCTTCATGATATGACAACCGTTTACTTTAAGTCAAGCTTAGCACAATGATGTTTTCCGTGAACTTTCAACCACATGTTAGGAAACCTTTGACGGAGAAACACTGTTTTCAAATAGACTAGTCTACCGACTAATAATAGACAAATTGACATCTCTAATAGCAAACCTAAATAGTTTATTTGTGACAACCACCACCTCACTTTCTTAAAATTGATGTTTTCTCAACCAGACCCGAAATCGAACTAGCCGTCTTACTGTTGAACTGGTAGGAGCGATCGATCGGATATAGAAACCGGCGGATAACATCATAACTTTTATATACATATATATATATATGATGAGTGTCAATACAGAACTGTTAAATTATTTAACAACTTAAAGGAACCCTTGAAAACTAACGTTTTTTATAAATTTTTTTGTATGTTAATGTTCTTTGAGAGTAGTTTTATCATTTTTTTATATCTATATTTACGATTATAATTTTAAAAATTAGTTTTTATACATATCTATGTTTTGTTTTACACCTATGTAAATTTGTTACTACATAAATTTTACATATATGTAAACTTGTGATTAATATATGTAATCAAAATTTTTTATATGAAATATGATAAAACTACTTTTAAATAATGTTAATATATAAAAAAATTAAAAAAAATGTTTGTTTGTTAAGGGTTCCTAAGAGTTCTTAATTTTTTTAGAGTTCTTAAATGATATCAACCCTATATATATATATAGAGAGAGAGAGAGAGAGAGAGATAGATTAAAAAGAAAACTCCAAAAAAGTGGGGAATACCATTCCCAACCCTTAAATCATTCCCCACATTCTTATGGTACACCCTCAATCACCTACATCACATCATATTTGTAAGAGAAAAAAATCTCTTAAAAAAATAATAATTAAAAAATTTATAAAACCAAAAAAACGAAAAAAATAAAAAAAACCAAAATGTTTATCTAGCATTCCTCGTTCCAAAAAAATTAATAAAAAAATCTCGGTTTAGCCTTCGAGTTTAGTTTAACATTTAGAGATAAGTTTTTTTTTGTGGTGGGGCGGGGGGGGGGGGGTAGGTTTTCCGAGTTGTGGGTTAGGTTTTTTTAGACGGGGGCTTTTCTTGTACACGTGATGGTGGAAAGCCATCCGGAAACAAAATGTATAGATATATTTTTGAAGGCTAAACCGAGATTTTTTTTTTGGAATGAGGGATGCTAGATAAACATTTTGGTGTTTTTTACTTTTTTTATTTTTTCGTTTTATAATTTTTTTAAATTATTTTTTTGATTATCTTTTGGAGGGGTTTTTTTCCGTGTGATATTGGCATACCCAAACATCTATTTTGACACCCCCAATATGCTCCATATTGCCCAATATGGAGCATATTATGCCCCAAATCAGACACAAAAGTACATACACACATAGGCTAATATGCCTCATGTTGATCAATATGACCCATATTAGTGTCTAAATAGAAAAATGGGGTATCTCAATAGATAGAGCCTTTTTTTTCCATTGCATAAATGATGTGGTGTAAGTGATTGAGGATGTGCCAAAAGGATGAGGAAATAATCTTAAGGTTGAGAAGAGTGTTCCCTAGTTTAGATTTATTCAAGTGCAATTACCAACCGGTATATCCCCTTTTTACAAATACGAGGGGCTCCTGGTACGATTTCTGGCAGACTTATATTTGGTGAAGAGTGAAAAATAATACCTAGAAACCCATTATAAACTAAACTAGGTAACTAGCCCTGCGCGTTACGTGGGGCAACTACGATGTCTGATCAAACTCGGTTTTGAAAGCCCTTCTTTTACATTGGCTGCATGATGTGTAGAACCATGCTCTCTTGAATTATGTTATTGACATAAAATCTGTTATTGAATGTATAGTAGGTTGTTAATTGTAACTTATTGGTCGGGTGGGAACTTCTTAGTTGTATAACTTCTTCAAAGAAACGAAAATAAATAAATTAAATTAAAAAGTATAAAAAATATCTCTTGTAACAAAATAATTAAGTTGGTTAGTTAAAATGGTTAGTTATCCAACTTCTTTTTTATCGTTGCGTGGTCAAGGATGGAGTGGTCTCTTTAAAATTGTGCTGGAAATCACAGCCTACATATGGTGTTGTGGTTATGGAGTTGATGGAATTACTTGAAAGATTGTACTATGTAAGACTTAATGGAAATGAAGACACTTGGGTTTGGGAAGGTGATGAAGCGGACTGCTTTACGGTTGCTTCTATGAAAAAGTTGTTATACAAGACGGTTTCCCCTCCTAAAGACCTATTTTGAATTGGAATAGATGGGTTCCTATGAAGGTTAATATGGTAGTGTGGCGGGCTTTACTCAATCGCCTGCCAACGAGCGATAATTAACTTGATAAAAAGGAATGCTATTGTGGGGCCGAATGTTTGCATATGTTGTTTAATGTCGGATGAGTCTGTTGGCAATTTATTAACTTGTTGTTATGTTACATCGGTGGTGTGGAGTAGCATCAGTTCTTGGTGCAATATTCCGCCGTTAGACGTGTCCTCGATTCAATAAACTTGTAGCCATGCCCTATAGGTACTGAAGAAGGAGAATAAGAGGCAAATGGTGTGGTCAATTATAATGGTGGCTTGTTGGTGTATTAGGAAAGCTCGGAACAAGGCGACTTTTGAAAATGAGCCCATTAGGATAAATGACATTCTCAGCAACATCAGAGCGCTAAGTTATTTATGGATAAAAAAATAGGTCGAAAAATGCGGATTTGGATTGGTCTAGGTGGAAATGTTTGGCTTTATAATTGTTTATGTTTTGCATTGTTTCCGTCCCTTGCTAGCTTCTCGTTAGGAGGGGATTGGCTTTGGTAATAGAAAGTTACAGTTCAAAAGAAAATGTTAATACCTTTTTTTGTCAAACCTATAAAAATATGATAAGAATACTTATTCAAATAAAGGAAAATAATTAAACTAAACAAAAAATATAAATAAAGATAAACCATAAACAAAGGATATGGATGACTAAATGGTACCTGGAATTAATTCGGTACCCATTTTTTGTGGTTTTGGGAATGCTTCGGTACTAATATTTTACGTATTTTTTTTACTGGCCTTGGTATCATACCAAGCATTCTCAGTACCGGTACTTAATTTTTGATGATTTTCAGCATCAATATTTTTGATACCGATAACAAGCCACCCTAGTAAGGGGTTATTCGTAAAAAAATAATTTAAAAAGAAGAAAGAAAATCATATTGGAATGAGTGTAATATAGGACCTACACCACATGGGAAAAAAATAGCAACTTACTTTATTGCATAAAAAGTTATTAATGGCAGACAAATTTATAAGAAACTTCAAAATAGTAGGGTAAAAAGCTTAGTCACTTGAGAGAACACGAAAGCAACATTCTCAACTTGTAAGCAAATACAATATCTTTGAACTTGTTTAAATATCTATATATATAACAAGCATGTTGCATCTTGCTCTACTAAATTAAGCACAAACTTCACTTTTTCCCTATCCTAGCATAATGGATGCATATTATAATTATGACGAACACCCAACTGCAGCAAAAGTTATGATGCCATGGGTGGGCTTGTATACTGCTGCAGCATCTTTGATATGCATACTTGCAATGGCAGCTGATACCATTCAAGCACTGTGGCAATGGAAGCTATGGTTTCCAAATAGATTTTTCACACTTAATGCTGCTACAATCACACTTATTGCAATAGCAATGAAACTACCGGTGGATCTAAGCACTGAACTTATGTATTGGTTCGCATTACTGAAACTCGTCCCATACCCAACCGTTCGTCATCCCTAGCTATGTTACTTGTCACTGGGTCTAAAACACGTGTCGGCTACTCTTTAGTTTAGACAATTGGCAACTATTTTTCCAGAGTGTGATGTATCTTTATTCTCTTGTAAAGTTGAAAAGAGTGGAGACAAATTCATAGGTGGATGTCAAAAAACATTGATTTAAACTTTTTGTGTGTCAAAAATCTAAAGGGCTTGACAAGTTTATAAGATGGTCATAGAGACTATAAATATGCTTCCCACAAAAGAAACATGATAAAGTGGACACTGAAATCACATACATATACATGCATGTCCTTTAGTTGGTTGAGGTAAAGTGATAACATAGTGTGGGCATACATCATTTTTGGTCACAAAGTGCTTGGTGATGTGTCAAGTATCTGGACAACATTAATGGATTGGTCTAAATTTGTGATAATGGTGAAAACTGAATATATAATAATATCTTGATCAAGATTATAATCTTGAAGCCTCTCTATGGGTCGTTACATGCTGTCAAGTCAGTCAGCCACTACAAAGTACAAACTTCAGCAAACAAAATGTCAAATAAAATTTAAAACAAATTATACGGATGGTTCATGTGAGATGCATATTCAACGATTTTGATAATCTTTTCTTGAGATTTGTTTCCCATTGTTTGTCAAACAAGAACACGTTTGATATGCATCACTAACATTTGTGGCAGTGACGGCACGGCTCGTTACCATAACTTGTCTCAACACGAAGTTGTATAGGATTTAAGTTAACTGAGTTTCGGCTATAAACATGTAACACGCTAATGGAAATGGAACGATTAAAATGTTTCTAAATGAATTCAACTCGTCTAAGATCTGCTTAACAAATCTATGTAGAATCATATTTTTATGAGCAATTAAATTTATTTAAATTAAATTCTCTCATCTAACTAGCAAACATAGTTTAAGGATGTTATGGATTGTACTTGATTACTATCTTGTTAGCTAGGCAATGTATAGTGGGCGACGAATATATATGAGCGATTTTTGCTTGGCACACTCCCCCCCCCGGGTGACAAACGGGGCGATGGTGTGTGTGTGTGTGGGTATTGGGCTACAATACCACTACACGTCTACACCCTAAAAATAAAAACTTACCTTTTGTTGTCTGAGCGCCACATGTTGCAATCCGTTCCAATTTGTAACCCCTCTACTACACATAGCCTTATGACTTTATTATGTATTAACTGAGACACGTGTGTCAATAAGCTTGTTAAACATGTAATGCATGTTTAAATTTAATCATGCTAAACATGTTATGTCGCTTATTCCTGTTATTGAAACTCATTATATTATATTTTGACGAATTTCTATCTATGAAATGTGTCGGGTTACATCTTGTTTGTGTTAGTGTTTAAGTAAACAATACCCTTAGTTAAAAATCTGCAAAAGTTAACACGATCGCGATAGATATTATATATGACATAATACATACATTACATCTTATAAAGTTATACCCTAACTAATCTTAACCATAGCCCTATGGACCATCTTTTTACAAGTTACATAACATCTTAACAAAAAGAGATACCAAATCATCTCTAACAACCTCCAAATTTTCTATCTATACCTTCTATCTACACGTTACTCCAATCGCTAAGACGGTCAAAGGCTTTTCCACGTTGTTATCTCTTTGTCGTCGTAAAGTTTCCTGATTCCTGCATAAAACCCATCTACTTCGTTGCCTACTTCTCTATGGTCTTTTCGGTCAATCGTAACTTGCCTCCATCTTGACCCCAAATTGTACTGCCTGAACTCCAATATGACCGAGTCTGTTTCCAAGAAAATGACAATATTTACAAAAAGAGATGCGTGTAATAAGCGGGTACGGGTTTAAGTTGGCCTGTTTATTTTAAAAAAGAATTTAGAATGCATTTTTATGTAGCAACTTAAAACTGTTGGGACTTTTATTTCAAACCTAAGCGGGTACGGGTTTAAGTAAATGTTTTATACATATCCTTGTGAGTATTCATTAAAAAAAAAGAAGAGAAAAAGCTAAATGGATCGGGTTCATGTTAACCCATTTAATTTTGAAAAAAATAATAATTTGGATGTGTGTTTTTTTGGTATTTTATTCCAAACTTTAGATGTTAAAAGAGAAAACGACATCAAGTAACGTATTGTTTCATACAATATATTATGTTATAACTATTTTACTTAGTAGTTATATTCAAAAGAACAAAAAAACGAGCTAAACGGGTTGTGTTCGTGTCAACCTGTTTATATCCGTGCTTGTGTTCAACCCGTCAACCCAAAAACATGACCCGACCCGTTTAACACCCCTATGTGAGAAACTAATGTTTGGATGATAGAATTCTTATCTATTTAGGTGACCTAAAACTTACCAAAAAGATATAACTTAGAGGTTAATATGTTTACAAAGTCAAATGAAACTGGTCAACTTTCAAAGACACTTGTTCTACCTTTCTTGTTTTACCCAAGATTCAGGCCAACAAGAACCCATTATTTTAATAAACTATTTATCATAACCAAATAACAAATTATGCTTATTATCTAAAATCACAAAAAGTGAATAAAAATATTTCAAGAAAATTGTGGAACTAAAACTACTTACCACTATGATGACATTGGCAATAAAGTTTGTTTCCATCACATGATTCCAAGTGGCCAACAACACCAAACCACCAACCTGAAATAAATCAGGAAAGTACTAACAGTTAAGCCCAAGGTACAACCATCTGATGCATAATAAATAGTTAAATACACATTAATGTATATATCATCAACAGTTAAAAAAAAAGAAAAAGACCCACCATAGGGAAACTCTTTAGATTTCCTCCATTGAATCTCAAAGTGGTCTCCTGGTTGTAAATCAGTCAAACAATCAGACACATGAAGATCATATGGTAATGTATTCACTGCTGGTGATCTTAGCCTTTCCCATTTAATACTTTCCTCAGTTGTTGGCCTCCCCAATGATGCATACCTATACCAATTCCCAAAATCAATAAATTTTATTAAAAATCAAGAAACTTTTTATTTTTATTTTATTTTTTTGCATAAAATTGGAGTTGAATTTTGCAAAGATAATTGGGAAAGAAGAAATTTTGAATCTTTTTTGCAAAATATAACTGGGAATGAAGAAAAGTTTTAATCTTTTGGCAAAATATTACTGGGAATGAAGAAAAGTTTAAATCTTTTTCAAAAACATTACTGGGAATGAAGAAAAGTTTAATATTTTTTGAAAAATTACTGGGAATGAAGAAAAGTTTAAATATTTTTCAAAAAAATTACTGGGAATGAATAGAGTTTAATTTTTTTTCAAAAAAAAAAATACTTTGATTGAGGACAAGTTCAGATATTTTTCAAAAAAGCACTGGGAATAAATAAAAGTTAATTTTTTTTTTAAATTACTGGGAATGAAGAAATTTTAGATTGCAAAATATAACTGGGAATGAAGAAATATTGAATCTTTTTTCCAAAATATAGTTGGAAATGAAGAAAACTAAAAAAATTCTGCAAAATATAACTGGGAATGAGCAAAACTTTTAATATTTTTGTTGCAAAAGATAACTGGGAATGAGCAAAAGTTTAAACATTTTTGCAAAATATAACTGGGAATGAACAAAATTTGAACATTTTTTTACCTGGCCTTGAAGCTGTCTGTGTGAGAATCATAGCTAACTTTTGCATCATAACAAGACAGTAAAAACCCAATATTTCCATTCTGCATGTGAAACATCATATGAGTATTAGATCATAGAACATGTTGATTTTATCTGGTCAACCTCTTAAGTTTTGAATTAAAAAATGGATATCAGTTTAGTAACTTTTAAGAAGAAAATGTGAACTGGGACAAAGTTTGCTATAACTTACATAATTACAACAAAAATTTCATCAAAATTTACCACAAGATTTAGCTCAATTTTTTATTTTAAAATCATTATATTTTGACTTTAAAAAGTCAAAATATCTCAAAATTATGGGAAATTACCTCTCTATTATAAACTTGAGCAGGAAATGAAAACTCTCCACTTTCAAGAGAAAGATACCAAGACATGACTGAATCAACAGGCAAACAAATACTGGTTTTGTCCAAAATCACATTTTCCTTCCACCAAGTGAAAAGACCAAAATACCCTTTCCCATCTGAAGCATCCATTAAAGTTTCCTTCTTTTTATTATCAATGCACTTCTTCCATTCTTGAAACATAACACCACCCATCAAGAACTTACCCCATTTCTGCTTCAAATGTCTTTCCCACAAATGATCTTGAGTGCACATGACCCTAAAAGACCTGCATACCCCTGACATGCTGGCCAGCCCAGCAGGTGAAAGCTTCTCAAGAATGCACTCCAGGGGCAAATCTGGCAAATCCAACAAGCAAAGATTATTATTTTTGGTTAAAGCTTCAATCTTTGTAGTGATGACATCATTCTTGGATGGTTGAAGATCACATAAAGTGAGGGAGATGATGCTTGTTGTTAACATGTTATTATTAAAGAAAGATTGGAATGAGAGAGAACCCATGTCAGGATAATAATATGGGAGTGTGTTGAATAAAGAAAACTTGGAGAGAATTATGAAAGAGAAACAGGAAAGCAGAAAGAAAAGCATTTTAAGTTTTAGTTAAGAGAGAGAAAGAGAGAGAGTTAATGTTAATGAAGTTATGTTGTGTGATATATAGTTGAGACATTTATATACAATTATACATACACTCAGTGTCACACGGCAGAAGACAGATCATCAGTTTTCATACAACATAACAAGAAAGTGACACGTCATATTTATTTATTTAATAAAAAAACAAAAAAACTTAAATATGTTTTTTTTGTTTTAGCACTTGAGAGTCTCACGTGTATTCTTATAATTTCAGGATTTTGTTTAAGGTCGACTATTTTATCGCAGTAAAACGTACCTCCTGATGTGTGGGAATCGAATGGTATCCGTAAACCCTCGCCTCCTGTCGGGTTGGAGCCTGGGATTAAATTTAATTATCTGTTTTTTAATGACAGAGAATCTCACGTGTAAACCTACCATTTAATTCAGGTTTATGTCCAAGGTTGGCTTCTCGACCGCCGTGAGAACGCACCCCTTGATACGCGGGAACCAGATAAAATCCGTAAACCCTCGCCCCTTGTCGGATTCGAACATGTGGTTATAGCCCTAATTAGTCCCTTCATCCTGGTGGCATTCGAGCTGGCCCATGTGAAAATCAAATCTATGACTCCACTTTAAAAAGACAGACCTTTTACCAGTAGACCAACTTCTCAGGATAAAATATTTAAAATATGTAAAAGGGATAACACATAATAAGTGTTGATTGATATGGTTTAAAAACTAAATTATGAATTTATGATATAATGTGCCATGATTGAAATACAAAAAGATTGTTAAGTGAAAGTTCAAAAATTACTATTTTTTTTTGTTAGGATAAAAGTGAAATGTATTTTTTTCAGATAAATAAAAGTTATGAAAGAGATGAGAAAGATACTTAAGATTTGATGGTATCTGAAATGAATTGATGTGACAGAAGCGAAAAATGACATGCGATGTACAATTTGTTTTCCGAGATGCAGTTGGGTTGGTGATTTTGGTTGTGAAGATGGTGAAAGCATATAGAGATAGCATAAAAGACGTTAGATTTAGATATAGTGGCATCGAGGGCGACAATGATGATAGAGAGGATTTGAAGCATGTTTATATGATTGTATAAGGGACTTTAGAACCTGTAAACAATTTTTACAAAAAGACATCTATGAAAAAAAAAATTAGGAAGTCAATAGACTCCTTATGCTCTTATATCATACTTTTTACTGAGATATTACGTTACACTTTCATCGGTCATAAAAGGTTACGTATTGCAATACAATATAAAGAAAAAAAAAGTTTAGATAGAAAATACCAAAAGGTTGTTATTATTAGCTACCATATTTGGTGTGACTAATTCTTAAAAGGTATTTAAAATAATAGAAGCTATGTTAAAAAACAAATATCATATCTAAGTTAATACCAACGTGGGAGAATTTGACTACTAGAAGCTTATACAAATTATAAAGGACAAAATAAGATAGTGGAGGGAGTTGGTTGGTAATCACAAGGTTAATAGTGATTACAACAAAGTATCGATTTCTTTCTCTGTCTTAATAGTAGATTAAGACACATAATTAAGGGTTAAAACTTGAGGTGTTTAGCGTGTGAGTTGGGTGACAATCACTTCGTTTATGTTAAAGCCAACTTTTATATTTGAGTTAAATCGGCTTAAGTTGAATGAACACAGGACCATCCTTAAGAAATTATGGTACCGAAGTGTAAAAAGCTCAGTTGATTTGTGCGGTGAACAAAGGTTAGGTTGGTTTTTCACTATGAAAATGGCTAATCTTATTGAATAATCAATCAGGTGATAGATAACATAGCCTTACAAATATAACCAATTATCGTTGGCTGGAGTGGCCTCCTTTTATCCAAAGGTCCTTGCTTTTACCCTTGACTTATCCCTTTTCCCTCCAGACCTCCTGTCCAACGACCTCTCAGCCTTAACCTTGTCGAGGATCTTGGGCTTTCTTTGGGCCGGCTCCGGTGGCTTGGGCCTTTAATGGGCTGCAAACCCAGGTAATCTCATCACGAAGCAAGTAAAAAAAAATAATCTTTTTTTTTTATATTTGAGTTTGTTCCTCTTATGAATTAAAACTTAAAACTTTTGTTTTCATAGATATAATAATAAAATATTAAATTTATATATATAATTAAATTTTTTTAATAATTACGGGCCTTTTGAGAGACAAGGTCATGGGCAATCGCCCGCCTTGCCCCTTATTCAGGCCGACCACATGTGAAGACATTATATATTTGAAAGATATAGCCTTTATATTTGTTGTTCTTATAACAGGACCAGTCGAATCACAAACCATCTATATAACCAATCTAGTTAAGTATTTTTAAATCGTTATCATGTAGATCGCTCGGCTATTGGTCAAGTGATTGAAAATGTGCTCAGGAATAGTGGTTAGAATGGATTTTATTTGTTTCAAAATCTTATTTATTGATTCATGCTCTACGTTATACTTTTATTTTAGACAACATTTTATTAATATTAGAAATTAGAAATTTTATATATAATAAGTTTATTAATGGGTAACCGGTCTAATATAGAAATTATAAACATTAATTTTATTTGTAAAAAAAAATAATCAACACTTCTGTAAGAGGTACTGATAAAATTCTTCATTTCAAAACTTTGAACCTATAACCACTTTATGGAGGAAACCTTTAACAAAAACCTCCATAATCAACTACCAAAGTCATGATGGCATATAGAAACATTAAATATACGGGTAGTGTAAAATTGAATTTTTAATATAAAACAAATGAAAAGAATTTGGTTTTTGGCTTACCCACCAATTTTGGTGAATGTTTGCTTGTCTTACTTAGGATACTTGGACTACAAATATAATCTTAGTTAATATCAATGAAAGTGACAATATTTTCTTGACATATTGATTGCTAAGTTCAGATAATTTAAAAGGAGATGGTTTTCTTAAATATACATATATTTTTTTTCAAATAAGATTACTTACAGCCATAAGTTAATGGTTGTAGCACAGCCATAAATTTCGACCCATATTAATATGTGACAATCTTTGCATAAGCATTTATGACGATAACAACCAACTTATTAAACTACATATTTATGACAATGAATAATTCATTTAATATAAATTGACAAACTATAAACTTCTGAGTTTTTTCCTAAAAAGTGTTGGTAGGAAAAGTATTTATCAATTTGGTGTTGATTTAAAACTATTTACCAAAAGAGTGTTTTTAGTTAATTTTTTGTTTCTCACTCTTAATCTTATTGGATAACTTGTATTTTAATAAAGAACACCATTAAACCTTTTTTAATTACTCAACCAAATGTAAATGTTACATAAATAATAAAAAATAGGATTGGTAAAATAAATCAGATGTTATATATTTGGTTAATCAAAATGTGTCCATAATAATATTTATGGATTTGAACAAAAAATACAAACTTCACTCTCAAACTATGTAAAAATCTAAGCATAATATAAATGAATTCCTACCGAACCGTAAAAAAATGAGAAACTTTTTTTCTTTTTCAAAAAGTTCACTAGTGTTTTAACGGAAAATGATTAAGAAAATTTTGTATACATTTTCTTTCGGTAATTTTATTTTAATCAAGATGTGATGTTCAAATCATTTTCCACACATAAATAAATAAATAAATATATAATTCAAGTTAATTTATAAAAATATAGAATTAAACAAAATGAACCGGCGTAACACAATTATGTTAGTTGAAAATATGTTGTAGCGCAATCACATATTAATTCATGTAAGTATGAAAATGGCACCGCGTCACTTTTTTCTTCATTTCGTATTGTGTGTGAAAAAGATATAAACAACGCATCTTGATATTTATAAAAAAAAAGGCATACCAAAAGAAAATGTATGTAAAAAAAAGTTTATTCATTGAATCAGTGGACGTTTTTGAAAAAAAATCATTTTTTTATGTTTTGCTAGGAAATCTGTTTGCCTAATTATTTTTGTCTTATTTTTCCATTAAAATTTTTACATAGCTTGAGAGTGAAGTTTGTATTTTTTGTTCAAATCCATAAATATTATTATGGACACATTTTGATTAACCAAATATATAACAACATCTGATTTATTTTACCCATCCATTTTTTATTATTTATGTAACATTCACATTTGGTTGAGAGTAATAAAAAAAAGGTTTAATGGTGTTAATTATTAAAATACAAGTTATCCAATAAGATTAGGAGGGAGAAACAAAAAATTATCTAAGAACACTCTTTTTGGTAAATAGTTTTGAATCAACACCAAATTAGTAAATATTTTTTCCACCAACACTCTTTCGGGAAAAAACTCATAAACTTCTTGCTGTACAAAAAAACAATAATAAATAAATAAACTTCTTGCGCATGTAGTTGAGAGTTTTCATATATTTTTTACTTACAAATCAAAAAACATTTGTTAAATAAACGCTCTTTTGATTTGATAAAAACGTCATGATGGTAAAAGTTGAACCGTTAAACCATTTTGAAATATAAAATCTATCTTATATAAACATAAATTAATAAACTTTATACTTAGTTGTTAAGTGTTCTTTGATCAAAATACGTTTTGTAATAACATTGAATCATTGTTGTGTGGTTATTTCTTTTGAAAAATATCCATCATTTAATATAACAAACAATAACTATGTATATTATGGGTGGAAGTGATTGAAAGGGTCCAAGTGATTGACTGATTGTGTGTGTATAAATTATTAACAACGTTGTTAAGTTTTTAAACATGTCTAATTAATGAATGATTAGTGGTCATGATGAATTAATGGGATATTGATTAATGGAATAGTGTTTAAATAAACACTTGAGTTTAAAAGAAAGAAGCATTGAGTTCAAGTCTCATAAACAATAATGATTAAAAGAAATTTGTCATTAAAAAAAATTAAGTGACCATAACAACCAGTCTGTTCGTAAAAACATTTATCTATACGAGAAGTGTAAAGTTGAAATTTTAAAATAAAACAAAGAAAAAAAAATATATTTTTTTAATTACCCATTAAAATCGGTGAAAGTTCGCTTGTTTGGCTTAAGATACATGGATTACAAATATAACCTTATTTAATATCGATGAAAGTGACAATATTTTTCTTGAAATTGTGATGGCTAAGCTTTCAGGAATTTTAAAAGGAAATTTGCTTACTTAAATTTCATATCAATATTTATCAATATTGGCTGGATAACTCGTCGCTAAGTTTGGCTAAGAAAGAAATACTAGGCGTTATTATATTCGTTGTGCGGTGTACTAGTTTCAAAATGATACGTGGTTTTCTTGAAGAATCACCTAAATAAAGATAGAGATGTTGCTCGATGATAGTATTTATTTATGTTTTATTGATACTCGAGTAGAAAGAATAAGTGCAAAATTTCTCATTCAGAGTGGTTATAAATTCATCATTTAGTCATTAATTTTAATTTTATTGCCCGTCTAACGTCTTACTAGTCGAAATTTGTTAATGGAATACAACTGTTCAAAAAAACAACAGTAAGTTGGATTGGATTGTATTTTGTAGTACAATACTTCTTTAGACTATGCATAATGAATGTGTTTCATTAGTATAATTCGTATTTTCGTTAAAATATAGAGTTAATAGCCATTTTCGTCCCTGTGTTTTGCTACTTTCGCCACTTCAGTCCAAAGTTTGAAAATTTGTCAATTTAGTCTTTATAGTTTTAAACATTAGCCAATTACGTCCTCTCGTCTAACGGCATCCAACTATGCCGTTAGTTTAAGGGGTATTTTTGTCTTTCTCCTGTTTATGTTTAGTTAATGGTCAGTTTCGTCCCTGTGGTTTGATACTTTTGCTACTTCAGTCCAAAGTTTGAAAAATTTTCAATTTTATGTTTAATTTATTCGGTTTTTTTTTTTTTTTTTTTTTTTTGCTACTTCAGTCCATGATGGAATTCATTGGTAAAATCAGGGTAATTCCCTAAAACTGAACTACACCGAAAAACTAAAATCGTTTCTGTGATTAATGCATAATAGTTAGGGTTTGGAGATTAACATATCGTAGCAAACATCTGGGTCGAAATTAGAATCAGGAGGTCGAATATCCCGCATTTCCATGTTTGCTTAAGAAATCGATGCACTAAATCGCATGTGTGTTCTTCAAATCGTGGTATTGTTATCGACAGAGTAAACGTAAACTTGTTTTGGTCGATGCTCGATGGTTTTGGGCTTGGATTATGCTCTTAAGGGCTATAGACAAAAAAAAATTGAATAAATTAAACATAAAATTGAAAAATTTTAAAAATTTTGACTAAGGTAGCAAAAGTATCAAACCACAGGGACAAAACTGACCATTAACTAAACATAAACAGGAGAAAGACAAAAATACCCCTTAAACTAACGGCATAGTTGGATGCCGTTAGACGAGAGGACGTAATTGGCTAATGTTTAAAACTATAAGGACTAAATTGACAAAATTTCAAACTTTGGACTGAAGTGGCTAAAGTAGCAAACCATAGGGACGAAAATGGACATTAACTCTAAAATATATTATTATTAAAAAGTGATAGATGTATTTAATAAATAAAAAGAGTTAAGTCACCATACATTTGAGATCTAAATATGACCGCTCATCATTTAGTCATTTATTGCAAGAAAGAGAAGTACACAAAAGTCACACAAGCCAACTTAAATCATTAAATGCTTTTATGTATGTCGGTTTTGATATGATTATTTGAATTTACGTTATTTTCATTTTACAAGTATTATATACTCAATATACTTCAATAACTTGGATATAATGAGAATATATATGGAGATCGTACGTATTATGAGAGATCCAAGTTATTGAAGTATATAGAAATATAGAATAGATAAAACCTGTAAAATAAAAATAACACGAATTTAAATAATCATCTCAAAACAGAGACATGCATAAAAACATTTAAGATGGTTTGTGTGACTTTTGTGTGATTTCTCTTCTTGTAATAAATGACTATATGAGGGGTCAGATTTAGATCTCGAATGTATGGTGACTTATTTCATATGTAGTCAGTTGAAGGTTATGTATGAGTTTATTGGTGCTAGTCTTTTTCATAACTATTAATTTGTTTTTTTTTTATTATTATTATCTACTTTTGATTTGCAAATTGCATGATCTTTGAGATTACCGCAATAAAATTTCATTCAAAGGAAAAATTCTTCGTAGTGAGTGAGAAAAATAATTATTTAACGTGTCAATAGTTGTTGAACAAGTTATACTTATAGGTAGATATTTTGTCCTTTTATGCCTATTCTAAATACGTGACACGCCTATAAATGCAAGAGTTGACACTTGGCAGTCGCCTTGTTTAGGTTCCATTCCTAAATCGCATAAAATCATAAGTATTCGCATGTAATCGCAACGCCTAAATTGAGTTATATTCGTCTTCGTCATCGTCATCGTCATCACTCAATAAACAGCCTCCACTCCTATTTTCTTATTTTCTATGTTTAGTTAAAATTTGCAATGGTTGGTTCTAACTTAGCTTATAGGTGTGTTCAAATGTTTAGTGATTCTTAGATGATCATGAAACATTTTAAAAATGTTAGGTGAGTTAGGTCATTTGGTGACCACATAGGCATATAGTGCTTGATGAGCTAAGTGGATAATTTAGGGAGTGCCAAAGCAACTAAATAAGTTGGTTGCTTTATTAATACATAAAGTCATAAACTAATATCACTTTTGTGAATTAGCCACTTATATTACATAGGATTATTGAAAATGTTAATTTAATGAGTCTAAAGTTGTATAAAATCAACTTATGATATCTAAGGTGGGTCTTTTTAATGGCTAATATGAAAAAGAAAAATATGGTGAAATTTAACCCAATGAACTACGCACTATAGTTAAAATTCTAACCAAAAAAACGATATTTACTAAAAAAAAAATTAAAAATATCTTAGTTAAATTTTTTTCATGAATTCTGGCTTTCTCCCCAAGCACAAACTCATCAAACATTTCCTTTAAGAACACTAAATCACAATACATAGTTAGAAGAAACTTTATCCATTAATTTTAAATAAACAAAATACTTATGATAATTTAATACATTTAAAAAAAGTGTTTTGTCATTGTTATGACTTATGAATCATGCATATGCTATACCCAAAGGCCAAAATAGCATGTTGTTTTGACGGTTACTCATAAAATTGTAATGTTAATGGCCATGGGCTACAGGCAAAACTCAAACATCTATATAGATTATAGAACTTAATATAACAACTAAAGATCCAAGTAAAGTATAAAAGTTACACAACCAAAAATTTTATGGTCCGTTTTTATTTTATTTTCAACAGGTTTCAAGTATAACCGTATTCTAAACCGTGTTGTCTAGTTTGAAAATTTCTAAACGCTCAGACATGTTTTTTTTAGCTACGTTTCGGTATATTTTTTTATTCAAAATCATTTCGTTGCAACGCAAAACAATATAATGTATAGGTTTTAAAAACAATATATATTTAGAGAGAAAATATTTGGGAAATTTGTTTGGTTATACGTGTGTGTGGTGGTATAAAATTAATAAGATTTGTTTTGTTGGAGACTTTAACACGTGTAGATGTACTACCATTTTTATACATAGAAAGATAAGATGTGTTTTTGGTTTGTCTTCTACACTAAATTAAAATTTATTGATACACCTGTAAAAAAAACAGGTGACCGAATTGGTAGGTAAACGAGATAAGACATGTGCATGTATTTGTTAAATAAACATATGAAAAGTACGTGATTAATGTAGTAGAAGAGTTCAAAACGAAAATTTCTTATAACTGTTTGAAACGTATTTTATTTTATTTTTATATAAATAACTAGTTTAAAATTCATATGATCAAACTCAAATTGAGATCAAACTCAAATTGAGAACTGAGTTTTTTTCTTACTAACATGACATTAAAATAATTAAATAAACTCGGTTTAATAAATGTGGTGTATTCATATTTACATGTTAACATGCTTAATTAAATATGTCGACTCACTAATTTATTTATCCAATTTCTTTACAACCTATCAATCTGATTATGTATATATAAGCGAATTAAACAATTAAACCGCTTTTAAGCTTTTGTATGTTTGGGTTAAGTGATGTAAAGTTTGTTTGGGTATATATAAGTGGATTAAACAATTAAACCTAGCATGTTTGGGTAACATGATTTTAAGCATGTGTATGCGAATGAAAAAGATGGGTTATGTTTGGGTTAAACAATTAAACCCACGATCTTGACATTGTTAGGGCATATGCATGGGAAAACAACCACACATAGTCGTGATCAAACACTAAAAATGAATGAACATGAGGATTTCACATTAAGTTTTAAAAAGTTGGATCTCCACAAGTGTCGGTGCACAAACCTGTTTGGGTAGGAATCAGTTTCGGGTGTAGTCGGATATTTGATTGGGTTTTCCGGATTATTTTCGGGTATGGTTGAGTCGGGTTTTGACCCCCGGTTTTGGTTCGGGTGGTCAGGGTCGGTTCTGGTTCTGGGTACAAGGGAAGAAATCCAATACCATGTCATATCTACGGGTAGAGTACATGCCAGAATCAGTTCCGGGTCAGGTACTTGGGGCGGGTATGGAACCGGGTATTCTGTGCACCTCTATCCACAACTCACAAGTCCACAGCCCAGCCGGCCCACACTAAATTACTTAAGGCCCATCACGAATATATTATAAATGATCCAATAATACATACTAATTTTTTCAAGGATCCTTGTTGACAAGGCTAGTTCTATTATTTCCAAAACATAAAAAGATAATGTCAAAGTCATCTAGGAAACGTTACATGGATGAAACATATATTTAGGTTGACGTTTTAAAATGTATCATGTTGTGTTTATGTTAGTTGTTACCAACATTAACTAACTACAACAACTTAGAGGAATTTGTTAGTAAACAAACTTTACATCACTTAACTCAAAATATCTAGAAGTATATAAATTTTAATGATTTCTTGTTTCTAAGAGTTTTTGCAATATAAAAAACAAAAGTTCGAAAATGGTTATCTATATACTCGCTAAGCATACAAACGTATCGTGGTCAGGTTCATTGGGCTTACCAACTAACTCCCTAATATCATTTGTTATCATTTATTTGTTAACTGATAAATATTAAATATTAATTTAAAAAGACGAAAATGACTAAATAAATACATAAATTGTTTTAAACACTACTGTACAACGGATTAACAATGTATTGATAACAGTGCCTATTAATAATTAAATATGTTTTTCATCAATTACCCGTGTAATATACAGATTTCAAGCGCGCACGCATATGTGTATTGATATATTAAACAGACACAAGCAACCATCTAATTCCTAATCAATAGAGATAATACTAATAACTCAATCATAACATTAACCATCATAGTCTCAAAGGTATTTATGTATAATAT
Organism: Bidens hawaiensis; assembly: GCF_021521415.1. NCBI lineage: Eukaryota > Viridiplantae > Streptophyta > Magnoliopsida > Asterales > Asteraceae > Bidens > Bidens hawaiensis. The sequence goes on from NW_027494849.1 coordinate 92,833, forward strand.
TACACTCTAAACCCTAAACACTAAATGGTGTAAAGTTGTAAAACAAAACAAGCCAAGCTCATTTAGGCTCGAGATCGACTCGTGGTGAGTAGTTTTTCAAAGCTCAAACTTGAATTCAGCTCCTTTCGAGCTCTAAGTTTAAAGCTTGAGATCGGCTCAAGCTCAACTCGTTTATTATTTATCAATTATTTTAGGTCCCAAAGCTTCGTTTTTAGCAGGATTGGCTTTGCTGTTCAAAAGGGGGTTGCGGCGCAGCTTGTTGCCCGTTTGCCTGCCACTTTATTGTAATCGTTTTATAGTAAATTATATAAAATAAATTCGAATTATTTTACTAAAATTTATACCTATTTTTTGTATATATTCTAATTATAACTTTTATATATGACATAATCCTTATTATTTACTTGTTTTTATCATAACTTTATATATAGTAAGCACGATTATAAAAAAAGTACAATAATATATTAAATAAATAATAGATAGTCTAGGCTCTCGAGCTCGACAAGTGTGTCTCGGGCTCGTTTATTAAACAAACTTCTTTTTAGATCGCCGTGATTAAAGTTTTTAACAAGCCAGTCTCATGTAGCTCACGAACTGTTTAGAGCCCTATATTTAATCCATAATCCCAGACCCTACAAAAGAAAAGGATTGTACAACTACATTTTAGAAGTTTGCTGAAGCAACAAATGAAATGATAATGCACAAGTTAAAGACCACCTTTTAGACGTTATGTCACGACAAAAGGTTTGTTAATTTAAAGACAGAATTACAAATTTTGTCCTTTAAAAAAAGCCAAAAACCGGTTCGTGTCCTTTTCTAAGTTTCCTTACAGGCGGTGTACTTTAAACTTTTTTTTTCTACACGTTATGTCCTTTACGCTAACTGGGTTAGAAAAACTCAGTTAAATGCCCTCACGTGAGGCGCATGTGAGGGCATTTTTGTCTTTTCACCTGTACCTGCAACTCCTTCTTCTTCTTCATTTTGCAGATCTTAAGCTTCTGTTTCACCTGTACCATATCCATCTTTTCACCTGTACCATACTAAACCCACCACTAAACCTTATCATATCCATCTTCTTCATCTTCATTAGCCTCATCCTTCTAACCCTAGCCAACGGGAATGATGTAGAGGTACTGTTTCACTAAACCTGTACCTGCAACTCCTTCATTTTGCAGATCTTGAAAATTCATTACAGTAACTTTCCCAAACCTCCATTACACCTTTAAAATAATATTACTTAATCCACATTTAATAAACCCCATAACCAAAATCACTCATCACTATTCATCGCTCCGACGTTCATAGCCACGGCTTCATCGCCTCCGACGATATCCACTGCCGTAAAGCATCGCTCCGACGATCTCCGCTGCCATAAACCATGCCGTAAACCATCTCTCTGACGATCTCCGCTGCCGTATAACCAGTCCATTCACCATCTTCCTTTCTCTTTTGCATTCCTCCATCTTCGATTTGACCGAAAGACAGTGAATGGGTTTCGATAGGGTTCCGATTTGGCCAAAATAAGAAGAATGGACTTCGATTAGGCTTTTTATTTGGCCGGAATACCGTGAATGGACTTCTATTAGGGTTTCGATTGGTCGTGACTGCCTTCCTCTGATAAAATTAAAGTGACGAGAGTAATGGGGGTATGATTTGCGATAACTGAATGGGGTTGAGATAATCCATTTCAAGGTGAGCTGGGATTTTGAAATTGGGGTTGAGATAATCAGTAACAAATATGGTGGGTGGTGGTGATTGAGAAGAAAGAATGGTTTTCCGGCAGTGGTTCGTGATGGAAGATGGCAGCAGCGGCTGTAGTGGCAGATGCCCCATGACCTTTGATGTGTTGTTGGTATAAGGCAGGTGATGTTACCGGAGTACAACTTTTCGGTGGGGTTAAACTCGGTTCCAATCTTGATGTTGTCGGATATGGTATTCTGGCTTGGATTTTCCGGTGACAGGTGGTTATGATGGGATTGTTGGTTTGAAGTGATGTTGATGTTTGGTGGCCGGAAATGGATGCCGGAGCTCCGACGAGTTTTCCGGCGGGATGTTTCTGCCCTTGTGATGAAGAAGTTGCAGGGTAGGCAAAAAGACAAAACTACCCTCACATGCTTATCACGTGATGGGATTTAACAGAGTTTTTCTAACCCAGTTAGCGTAAAGGACATAACTTGTAGGAAAAAAAAGTTTAAAGTACACCGCCTGCAAGGAAACTTAGAAAAGGACACGAACCGTAATTTGGCTTTTTTAAAGGACAAAATTTGTAATTCTGTCTAATTTAAAAGAATAATAACAATAACAAATTGATGTTTAAATGATGTTTCTTTATATGTGTGATTTTTAATTCAAAAAAAGTATTACTAAAATATGAAAAGTTCGATCGTTGAGTGACAAATGAGAAATTTGTGGAAAGTTACAATCCCCACCGCGGAATAGTGCACTTACATGGCTTAATCGACTTTGTTTTTCAACTTGAAGGCCAAGAGCTAACTACCGAGACTTTGTATCCGTACAGAAACTTCGTGACATGGTTCATGCAACTTCAAGTGGCTTTTCAACAAACGTCACCTAACATGTGAAATACCTACAATGTCACCTAAACCCAAATGTTTGTGAAACTTCTTTGGTTGAGATTTTTCATACTCGACTTATAAAAGAACATGGTTGCATCATCTCTAGTTATCCTGTCGGTAAAGCGTTGGCTCCAAACTTTTCCAGGGATAATGACCCGGTAGAACAACCATGTTAGCTGTAAGGGAACTTCACTCTCGTGCCATAAATCACAAGAGTCTTGAATAAGCGGGCACCACACCTCGTACCGTGTGTTGATGTTTATTATGATTCCACTTTGGTCTTAAATGAATATACTAAAGTAACTAACATTGTAATGGAAAACAAAAGAGTCATGATATGTAGTAGCTACAAAGCTACGTATTTTTCATATTCTCATCCACTTTCTTATGTTATTATCTCTTATTTAAGTTTAATCACTAGAGTAACTTACAAGCTGTTTTAGGTCAAATCTCATCGAAACCGGTAGGAAACTTGTCGAATCGTCTGAATCACTACAAGGCGTTATTGTTGTCCAAAATTAAAACACTATTAGGTTTCTCCTTTTCAAACGACCACATGTCCAAATCTTAAGCCACTAGGGGTTAACATAAAGGCGTATTTGATTTTCTAAACATGCATACAAATATATCCATTACATATAAGCTTGGTTTTAATAAGCACGCATTGCACCTTGATTTGGGACCCTGTCGTCTCAGTACGCCTCACGCTTTTACACATATGAAATAAGTAGACCTCACGGAGTTACTTTTCTTTTGGGACGACTTTCTTGTGTGTTAGACAGACCATCACGCTTTCTAAATTTGGAGAACCTAATTGCCCTATTCTGGTCAGATCATGTTGTCTTAACTGGACCCACACTGACTTTAGAGCTTCGTTTCGTTCCTCTGGAAAACCATACCACCGACCGCCTCTTGACAACCATTGTACCGCCACAATAGCAGAATTCTTTAGCATAACACACGGTTGGATAGAAACCCAGGTGGGTCGGGATTCAAATTGGCAACCTGTCTAACTCAAATTCTTTATTGCCATAATCCAAAAAAAAATGACATAAATTAGAATCAAACTTAGGTCGAACCTAAACCTTCTACCATTACGCCGTAATTGAGATTCACGAGATTACTAAAAGAGATGAAAGTGACCCTGACCCACTCCTTTAAACCAGCTAAAGACCAATTCAATTTGTGTAGTCTAGTGACATCACCATTATTATTACATTATAATTCTAAGACCCAATTACAAATTTTGTCCTTTAAAAAAAGCCAAATTACGGTTCGTGTCCTTTCCTTGCAGGCGGTGTCCTTTAAACTTTTTTTTTCTACACGTTATGTCCTTTACGCTAACTGGGTTAGAAAAACTCAGTTAAATGCCCTCACGTGAGACGCATGTGAGGGCATTTTTGTCTTTTTGCCTACCCTTCTTCTTCTTCTTCTTCTGTATCTATTAACACACAGATCCGGTAACAATTACGGTATTCCCATGACCTCCACTCTTTATCCCCATCTCTTTCTCTCATCTCTCTCTCTCCTAGCCACCATGACCTCCACCTGCCACCGTTACTAACACCACCACCATCAGGGCAGCCACAAAACCGGTGTATACTAACATGGTTTGGGCATCACGAGGTTGCTTGTTTGCGACGACAGTAGAGGGTACAAGCCTTCTCGTTTCCGGCGACCAAAAGAAGCTCCCTTTGTAGCGATTGGTGGTGATTGAAGCATTAGACGATGATTAGAAGTCCAATCGGACTAGTGACCAAATGAATAAAGGGACGGTAAGTGTACCAAGACCTCGATTAGTGTTCCGCCGGAAACCCTTATTTTAGATCTTAACGGCGATGTGGTTGTTGTCCGTCGGAAACCCTAATTTCATACCTAATAAGCTATTTAGAACACTAATTTTAGATATTAAGTGCGATGGTGTTATTATGGTTGTTTGGTGGTATGGTGTGCAAGTGGCTGCTTCGATTATGTTGAATTGTTGTTGTAGGTTAATTAGGTTTTGTGGTTTTGTGGCTGCCCTGATGTTGGATCTGGAAGAGATGGGGATGAGAGAAAGAGAGATGAGAGAAAGAGATGGGGATAAAGAGTGGAATCTGGGTTTGTGTCTTCTCCGGAGATGGGTTTGTGTCTTCTCCGGCGAGTTTGACCGGAATCTGGGTTTATGGGTTCTCCGGCGGTGGCTGGTGGCGGAGCTATGGTGGCGGTGGTGATCCCTTGGCGAGTTTGACCGGAATCTGGGTTTATTTAGAGGTGTTCATATCTGAAGAAGAAGAAGAAGAAGAAGGGTAGGCAAAAAGACAAAAATGCCCTCACATGCGTCTCACGTGAGGGCATTTAACTGAGTTTTTCTAACCCAGTTAGCGTAAAGGACATAACGTGTAGAAAAAAAAAGTTTAAAGGACACCGCCTGCAAGGAAACTTAGAAAAGGACACGAACCGGTTTTTGGCTTTTTTTAAAGGACAAAATTTGTAATTCTGTCTAATTCTAATAATAATAATTCCGATTCAAACCACCTACAACCACCACGGGCAACGCCACCTCCTCCCGCAGTCGGAGCCGTAAATCGGCGATGGCTGCATCCGCCGGTGCTAAAACAATAATAACATCCTCCTCCTCAGCCTCATCCTCCTTCGATATGTCCACCGGATTTCCACCAAAGCCGGTTCTCAAACCAGATCAACTCCGATACTGTGCTCAAGCTCTCAAGTTCTTCAAGGATAAACAGTCCGATCAGTATTCGGCTATTGAGAACGAGTTCTCCATTTTACAGGTATTATGCTACCTAATTAGGTTTTACGTGTTCGAATTCGTCTATTCGGTATTGTTTAGGTCAATTATGCTGCATAATGTTGTGTTTCTGTGCTCTAATTAGGTTTTACAGGTTTATATATGTGTAATTGATATTGTTTAAGTAAGTTATGCAGCGTAATATTGTGTTTATGAGGCTCAGTTAGGTTTTACAGGTTTAGATTTGCGTAATTGATATTGTTTTAGTTAATTATGAAGTGTAATATTGTGTTTATGTGCTCTATTTAGGTTTTACATGTTCAAGTTTGTGTAATCGGTGTTGTTTTAGTCAGTTATGCAGCGTAATGCTGTGTTTTTGTGCTCTATTTAGGTTTTACAGGTTTTGATTTGTGTAATCGGTGTTGTTTAGGTCAATTATGCCGCGTAATATTGTGTTTCTGTGCCGTAGTTAGGTTTTACGGGTTTATACTTGTGTATTCGATATTGTTTTAGTTAATTATGCAGCGTAATATTGTGTTTCTGTGGCTTAATTAGCTTTTACATGTTCAAATTTGTGTCATTGATGTTGTTTAATTCAGTTATGGAGTGTAATGTTGTGTGATATAAATTAGGTCAGAAGTGATATTAAGTAATTACTGTAAATGCAAGGAAGATGAAGATATTATGTCATATGCTTTGACTTTAAGCATAGCTATATTATCTTAAATTTCCTAATTGATTTGAACTTAGAACCTAACTTTAATATGCATCAAGTTCTCTGTGAATAATGCATCTGGAGAAGTAATTTTGCCATTTAACAAATTATCCCATGGCTTCCTTTCTGAAAGGAGATGATCTGTAGTTTCTCTAGTAATCAATATTAGTGTTGTAGAACTCCCTAGGCATTAGTAGGTCGGTGGGGTCCCGATTAAGGATAATCGGATTGGAACTTTCAGTTACATGTAAAATTTTGAAGTAGACAGGTTTAACTAGGGATGAGACTATCGTACCGAATCTACCGATACTTGTTACAGAATGCTCATCTTTATATCCTGTCGTTACCGGTACCGATACCGAATTTCTTTAAAAGTGGGTACTACTGAATACTAGACCGAATCTATCGGTACGGTACGGGTATCTGGTACCAAATGCTCATCCCTAGTTTTAACCATCCCTTGACCTATTTAGGACCAAAGTCACCGGAATTGGCCGGAATTGGGGCCAATTAGGCCCGTATAGTTTCACCGATTGCCGATTTTTGCCGCCGATTAGCCAAAATAAAATCGTCAGGGCTCTGATTAGTGACTAGTTGTTGATTAATAGTGATTTTTGCAACACTTATCAGCATTCATTAGTAGTAGAATTATAATTAGATATGAATTTACAAGGATGACAATTATAACTGAAATGTAATCGTGGTTTCTTAATATACTTGCAGGATCTTAGAATGAGAGCATCAGAAGTTAATAGCAGTTGTTCAGTGGCTAAACTACATGTTAACTGTAGAAAAAACCGCTACTCAGATGTCGTACCATGTATGTTTGTTAAATTCTTTTTCTCGTTATTCACCTACAGCTGAAGCCTGATATTATTATGTAATATGTTGAGTAAACTAGTAAAGAATTGAAATTGAGCTTTTCTTTTTTACAGTTGATGCAAACAGGGTTGTTATTGATCCATGCAAAGATCACAGACCATCAGCAATGGGATACATCAATGCTAGTTATATCACAGCAGAGGTCAATGCTTTCTCTTTTTAATAATTATCAAGTTTATATCTTTGAGTGTTATAAATTTTGTACTAATTAGAAGTTAAAAAGAAACCGCATTTTAGAATTTTGAGCTTTACGAACGGTTTCATCTGTGATTATAGGCTTCTCCATCTGAAAATGTTTCTCGATTCATAGCCACGCAAGGCCCACTTCCTGAAACCTTTGAGGATTTCTGGGAAATGGTACTTCAAAATCATTGTCCAGTACTTGTGATGCTCACTAAGCTAGTTGACCACAACAGGGTATTGAATTCTACTATTATTTGCTTGTGTACATCTGCATTTCTTATATATATGGTGTCTTTATTTTCTATATGCTCCTCTACCTAACTCTAGTTTCTAATTCATATCCAGTTCCAGAAATGTGGAGACTATTTTCAAGCGGAAAATGGTCCAAGATTGTTTGGTAATATATGTACGGTTACTAAAAAAATAACCACCACCGATAGCTCACTGGTTTTGCGTCACATGGAGGTGAATCGTGATGAGGTGAGCCAATCATATAAAAACAATCTGTCTCTTTGATACAAAGTGGCAAATTGCGTAAAAGCCAACTTTAATCTAATTTCTATTTTGGGATTTTCACTGGGTAACTTTTATCATGTTGACATTTTGAAAGTTTGGCCTTTCTTATGACTTTATGAGGGCAAGTAAAATGGATCACAGACCAAACTTCGTTACCATTTCAGGGAAAGCATGATCCTTTTATGCATTTTTACGCCAATAAAGTTATTTGAGATTAAATTAAATTTTTTTTATACTGGGATATGCAGTGCAATTACTTGTCACTAAACATTATAATTAGAAAAAAGTTTTTATTTTGGCACTGACTACTGTAAATTCTGTGTGTATTCAGTCAGAGACTCCACCTCTACCTGTTTTGCATATTCAGTATCCTGAATGGCCCGATCACGGAGTCCCATATGACACGTTGGCGGTTCGAGATATTTTTAGAAGATTATGTCATATTCCGTCTTCAAAAGGTCCAATTGTGGTTCATTGCAGGTTAATCTTTTTTTTTTTTTTGGCAATTATAGTTGCATTAAAGATTTATTGTTGTATCTGATAATTTTTTTTATGGTATACAGTGCAGGAATTGGTAGAACGGGAACATATTGTGCAATTCACAACACGATCCAAAGAATTTTAGTTGGTGACATGTCAGCATTGGATCTTGTTAACACCATAAGCACTTTCAGGTCTCAGAGGATGGGGATGGTCCAAACATTGGTATGTCCTGTTTTACAACTCTCGTGTTAGATCGGATCAAATTTAGTCAAATTATGTCAGGTTGGGTTGACCGCAAAACATTTCTTGAATCCTTTCGTTGATATATAACTACTTTATAGCCACTGTGTTACATGAGCAGCCAGAATAATAACTTCCATTTGGATATATATAACTACATATATGCCGATCCATTTCTAACTGAGTGACAACTGATAAGTGTCTGATCTTGTCAAATGATGAAATAATTATTGTTCTGTGTTAACCTAAAGATTATAGCATTAAATATGATTATGAAAATAGTGTTGTTACTGTAATGATTTAAATCTTCCAAAAAGGTGATTTAGAAGGTTGTATGCATCAATAAAAGTTGTAATTTCTCGGATTTATTTCGGAAGATATAGGATTTTATAATCTTTTGGTTTAAAGACTTTAAACTCGTATTGTATTAGTTATCTTAATGCTCATTTTTAATGTTTCAGGATCAGTATATATTCTGTTATGAAGCTATTATTGATGAACTCGAAGACCTTATTTCAGATTCCAACATTCAGAAGAGCGTAAAATGGTTAGTTCATCTAAAACATTAATTGATGGTTGAAATTGTCATTTTACACGAAATATTAATAAATTAACATTTTTAATGCAGATTGGTGACGACTCGATTTATTTCAAGTTAATGCTCATGATGAACCGAAACCCTTTTATCATTGTTCCATTTCTAACCAGTTTCGGGTTAACTGCAACGATCGGTAACATGGATTGGTTTTAGTGCAAGGCAAGGCATTCTTTGTTGTCCAGTGAAATGACATGTTTAACCCTCTTCTCTTATGGTCTAATTGATGTGTTTAGTAGTGTGATTAGTGATAATAGCAACTTCATTTTGATTGTTCTTGGTGTTTTCTGCTGATCAAAAACCATTTTTAAAATTTTCCTTTTTATGTTACTACTTTACGAGATAAGTTATATAAAAAAGACGTGGATTTTGATGTTAGATATTTAAATGTTTAAGCCATTGTCTAAGTTGAATCTACTGTTTTATATTATAGTATCGATTAAAAAAGCGAGAAATTGTTTTCGTGAAAGCCTGGTGAAACTAATGTACCGCAAACCAAAATATAATCTCGTTGGAATAGAAATTAAATGCAATATAGAGAAAAATGTAGCTAAGTAGTGGGAGGTCATTATGATGTGGTCATACTCTTGCAGCCGGACAGTTCTTCCATGGTTGCTTTGAGTGATTCTTGCATTGCATCCCTCAGCCTGCAACGTTGTGACTTATGCATGCCTCTGTATTCCCATGAACAGCCTGCAATTTTGCCTCCGGTTTTTCTTTTTAAGGCGGTATTCTTAGAACATTAACTTTTGTGTAATAATCCAAATCATTACAAACAACAAGAACATAATGTTCAGACTGAATCCAAACATACAAAAATACACAATAAGTTAGCTTATAATAATTAAATCATATAAAAATAATTGCATATCATATTATCATTCATGGATCAGCATCAATGGCATTTTCTTTTGGATATACTGTATAGTGGCTTTCACTACAGGCTGAGAACAACACTTTTCCAACTAATATTTGTATGCTTTAACCATATTATACATTATTATCTATAAACCTAACTTATATTAATCATAAACAAAGACTGTTAGTGGCAGCTTCTTTTAAGCATGATTTTTATATCAAATAATTTTAAGTTGATTTGCTGTATATTCTCACTTTCCACTAATGATGTTTTTGTTCATATTTTCAATAGATTGGTAATTAATCATTTATTTCAATTAAATATGTTTTGTTTTATATTAAACACAAAGCAAAAGATAGATGTATATATGCTTTAATCTTGAATTAAATGTTTATTAATATTAAAAATCTATCTACTAAACAAAAATGATTTCAAGACAAGTAAATCTGCAAGGCCACCGAACGATACAATATGACTGAAATTACGTATAAGTTAGTTATTAGTAATTTAATGTATCCGAAGTCGATTCTCACGTAAGTTACTATCTTTAACTTATTTTAATATATCATATTTTATTACTAAAATCAAGGGAGTAAATTAAAAAAAAACGCTAAAAAGAGTTTTGGGCTCAAATAATTGTAATACGTGACACGACCAGTCAACCAGTTATTTATTTATTTATTACTTTTAGCTAAAAATAAAAAATAAACATTGCTACAACTTGGTTTAAAAGTCCATAAAATTAATTTAAAATGACATACTTTACATATTTAAACAAAAGGTGAAGGTGACCAATCCCTTTAAAAAAACCATATATAGTTGGGACTTGGGACATCACAAAATCACAAATTTAAGGTTTCCAACAATTACAACCAAAACCAACACCAAATCCTTGAATATGTCCACTGAAGTTCCATCGTATCCGTCTCTCAAACCCGATCAACTTGGCTACTGCATCCAAGCTCTCGAGTTTTTCAAGGCCAAACGGGCTGATCAACCACTTATCGCAAAAGAGTTCAAATATTTTAAGGTTGTTCTGTTGTTACATGATATTTACAGATATAATAGTTACATAAATGAAGTGTAATGAATAATGATGCACCTTAATTTTCTTACAGGATCATCCTCATGGTTCTGATGTTGAATCAGAAGTTAATGGTGGTTGCTTGGTGGCTAAACTAGATGTCAACTATGCAAAAAACCGCCATGAAAATGTTTTAGCATGTATGCTTGTCAAATTCTTTTTTTGTTTTTCGACTGTAGCGCACTAACGTTATTATTACTACTACTATTATTATTATTTGAAATAAATTAAAATTGATCACTATTCTTGTTTCAGTTGATGGAAGCAGGGTTGTTATTGATCCATGCAATGATCCATCATCAATGGGATACATCAATGCTAGTTTTGTCACATCAGAGGTCAATGTTTTTCTCTTATATCCATTTTTTTATAGCTATAATTTGAATGCAAAGTTATAGTTTTCAAGTTCGAATAAATCGATTTGATGACCACTCTAGACAAAATATATCTTGAACTTTTAGATATTTAAGCTTAATGAATAGTGAAGTTAAAGGGACTCAAAACTGTCATTATTATATCCGAACTTTAGTTATTTAAGCTTAATGAAGAGTTTGATGTATTATTATAGGTTAATCCGTCCGAAAGTGTTTCACGGTTCATTGCAGCTCAAGGCCCGCTTCCTGATACCTTTCACGATTTTTGGGAAATGATACTCCAAAATCATTGTCCAGCAATTGTTATGCTCACTAAGCTAGTTGAAGATAATGGGGTATTGCATTCTATATATATTCCAACACATTTCATAATTATACAACATTTCTATACTTTTTAGCCATGGATGTGCCACGGGGTCACCTAATTCTAGTTTTAAATTTATATCCAGGAGTTAAAATGTGACGAGTATTATCAAGCAGAGGACGGTCCAAGATTGTTTGGAAATATACGCACCGTTACAAGAAATATTCCTTCAACTGACAGCTTATTAGTGTTGTGTGAAATGCTAGTGACTCGTGAAGAGGTACGTGCTAAATCCGCACAAATTAAATTATTTATATTTGTTCTATGTGTTCGGGTAAAAATTTAAGTTTTCTGTAATGATAATCATTATATACATAAAAAAACAGTAAAATAATCTGATATTTTTTAATAATATTTTGGGTGAGAGGTTTGATTTTTAATAATAGATCATTAAATTTATACATATATTATTATTTTTTTTGAGTTTTTTACGATTGAAAAAATGGATTGTTTATTTTTTTTTCTCGCAAAAAATTGTACTCAGTCGGAGGATCCACCTCTACCCGTTTGGCATATCCGATATCTTGAATGGCCCGATCGTGGAGTTCCATCCAACACATCGGCGGTTCGAGAGATTTTCAAAAGAATATGGAATATTCCATCATCAAAGGGGCCAATTGTGGTGCATTGCAGGTTGATCTTGTTTTCCACATTTATCTTTTCAATAAAGACATTCTAAAATGTATCTAACAAAGTTTTATATGTTATATGCAGTGCAGGAGTTGGTAGAACAGGAACATATTGTGGAGTTCATAACACAATTCAAAGAATTTTAGTCGGTGACCTGTCAGCATTGGATCTTGAAAAAACCATAAGAGGTTTCAGGTTTCAGAGGATGGGGATGGTCAAAAATTTGGTATGTTACTATGACCTGTTTTGTGGTACTCGTATATAAAGATTAACGTATTAGATATGATTATAAAAACAATATTATCGCGGTAATGGTTTAAATCGTTTTATTACGATTTAGAAGTGCCAGATTCATATATAGTGGTTGTTCTTTTGTAACAAGTTTTAGTGTTCTTATTAATATCAATCTTAGTCTTGTATTAATAATTGTAATCTTCATGATTATTGTTTCAGGATCAATATGTCTTCTGTCATGATGCAATTATTGATATACTGGATGACCTTATCTCAGATTCTGCAAGGTAAATTCCCTTAATTATAGTTTACAAATAGTTTTCTTTATATATTATAATTGTAACATTATATATAAAATTTAGATGTTTATAAAATGTAATAAGCAAATAAGTTGTTTAAATAAGCAATCTCAACACCCGTAAAATGCATTATGGACGATTTTTTTCTTTTAAGCTAGTATTGTTGATTTAAGTAATAAAACATATAGATAACTCAACATTTATAATGCAGCTTGCCAGATTGGTGATGGCTAAGCTAATGCTGATGATTTATCATTGTTTCATTTTAAAGTAACTTGTGGTGATTGTAATTATGATTGTAATTGGTGCATGCATGCTCCATCATGAATAATATTAATGTTGTTGAATTGTGTTTTGGATATTTCTTTTATGAAAACAACTCTACAATCAACATGGCTAACTAAACAAAAACATATCAGAGAATTTTCACCGACGACAAATTATGTTGTTAAATCATCGGTAGTTCATAGTGAAAATTCTGTTTATGGGACAGGATGATGTTTAGTGTTGGAACAGGAACAGCGACTTCTGTTATTGAGCTTATCGAGATATCTTTGTCCGATCACAAATGGCGAGAGATTGATGATAGTTTCGATACTAGGCGGACGAGTCTTCGTTCGAGTGATATTAGTGGTAGTGTTTGTGTTAATAGTGTAATGTGTAGGTTGCTTCTATGGAGCTTTGAGATTTTGGCGTTTGATTTGAGAACCGACGCGTTTTCGGTTGTTAAGGTTCCACTGGATGACTTGCATTATGACCTTAGTAAAAGGTATGGCGGAAACGATTTGTATTTCATACAAGTTAATGGTTGTGTAGGAGTTGTTTGTTCGCATCGTATGGTGAAAGTTAATGAAATGCATATATGGATATTAAAAGACTTTGAAAATCATGTTTGGGTGAAAGAAACCATTACGATCCCTGAGTCTTGGGACGCATCGGATTGCCCAATGCCGTTAGATTGCACAAATACGGGCGAGTTTATATTTTCCGTGAGGAAGTTGTCTCAGAACGTGATCAGTGTACCCATCTACAACATGAAGAGTCGGTGTTTTAGATCGGTACAATTCACTCTAGACCATCCATTGTTGCGTTCACAACACGTGCATTTCTATCAAATCAAATGTCACGTTGAAAGCCTCATGCCTTTATAGATGCATTATGATCTCACTACAAGGTATAACTGGAACGATTCGGATAATCAATGGATGTGTAGGAGTTGTTTGTCTTGATCGTGTTATGGAAACCAACGAAATGGATATCTGGATATAGAAAGATAACGAAAATCATGTTCGTGTGAAAGAAACTGTTATATTCCGTGAGACTTTGGATCAGCAATATAATACAAAGTGCCAAGTGTTTGGTAAATTTTTAATTTACAACAAAGAACTTATTTGATCTTAGATCATGTTATTTGTTTGTATGACAAACTAGAGCTATATATTTGCATAATATTATTAGTGGAGATAGATAAATTAAAAAGTGCAGGTTGGAATAGGCGGCAACTGTTGGAATAGTCGACTTGTTTCGATCGCAGGGTTAGGCTCATAATCTTTGAAGGGTACTATTGTCATTATGTCTAAGAATTATACCAAAGTCTGTTTTTAGTCAACTTTTTTTTTCCTTTTATTAGTCTTTTGTTTGGATCAACCTGGTATTTGAAATCTTGTTGATAAGTTGATAGACATGAAATAAGACATTGGAACAGATATAAATAGTTGGGCTCAGACATGCGCAAACTGGTTACTGCCTTACTGGTTAATTTAATAACTGGTTAATAGTCAACGGTCAACTAATTGGTTAGATCGGTTAATCGGGTCAGGTACGACCTATATTCAAGCACAAAAACCCTAACCTGTATAATCGAACCGGTTGACCGGTAAATAACTAGGAATAAAAACGTTTTAAATAAAATAATTTAAAAACCTACATCCGGTGTCTTTTCTCAGCCAATCAAATCATTTTTCTATTTCTTATTTTAAAAACTAACTAAATAATGGTTCTTATGTTAGTAAAATCACAATGTGTTTTTTTAATTGAAAAGTGAGAATCCGGATCTTTGGAGATTTAATTGAAAAGTTGGTATGAATAAAAAAAAATCAAAGTTTTATCATAAAGTTACTGAAATTAGTTGGTGGGGGAAGACCGGACCCACTTAGAAATTAGTTGGACGGTTTGAAACTTGAAAATGTGACACATAACATGAGTAAATTAATTAGTTGCACATGAACATCCATCATCAACATCTTACATAATCATTTGTAACTTACAATATGAATCTTAGATTTATTTTATGTTTGAATTTGTTCACTGAAATGGAAGCCCTTAGAAATTTGTTCATGGATTTGTATGCACGCCTCCTTCGGTTTCTAAACTTGTTTAAAGCTAGCTTAAAAGAACATGATCATTTTGATATCCCAACTGAAATCGTAACCGACGAGATCATCTAAAGACCCCCAGTCAAATCCATACTACAACTCAGATCCGTCTCTAAACCATGGCTCTCGCGTATCTCCCATCCCTCATTCATTAACCTCCAGCTCACTCGTGCCACCACCGCCCTTTTCATTCCTATCGTCAATAGAAAGACAGGCGAACTCCATATGTTCTCCGCAAATTATCAAGGTGGATCACTCACTCATCTCATGACACTTGAAAGGGCTAGAATTCATGACCACCCAATCCCTTATGATGCGGTAATTGGGTCTGAACACTTGAACGGGTTAGTGTTTTTTACTATCAAGAATTATTGTTTCAATTACCACGAAGCTATCATTGTTAACCCTAGCACACGTAAGATTTTTAAAATTCTTTATGGAGCTTCTATAGAGGATCATATCAAGTATTTCTTTGGGTTTGATGAGTCCACTAATCAACACAAGATTTTGAGAATGTGCGGTGTGAGGTCAACTCCCACAATTGATATTATGGTTTTGTCTAGGTCAAATTATCCATGGAGAAAGATTGATTCTAGTTTTGGTATTGGTTTGAATCTTTGGTATTATGACATCAAAAGTAGTGTTTGTGTTAAAAGTGTAATATATATGATGCTTCGAATGACCGTTGAAATATTGGCATTTGACTTGAGAACCGAGACGTTTTCAATTCTTAAGATTCCTCTAGATGACATGGTAACTACAAGGAATAATTATTGGAAAAAATCGTATCTCATAAAAATCAATGGATGCGTAGGCGTTGTTTGTTTTGAGAGTGTGGTGGAAACCAATGAAATGTATATCTAGATATTAAAAGACTATGACCATCATGCTTGGGTGAAAGAAACCGTTGTATTCCCCGAGTCTTGGAAGACACTAGGTTGTCCTGTCCCATCAGATACTGTTTCAGTAGACAATATTATCTTTTCTGTGACAGATTCTACGAATGTGAGTAATGCACTTATCTACAACATGAAGAGTGGATGTCTTAAGTCGGTTTCATTCGCTCTAGACCATTTGCCACTAAGTTTATTAGACTCGGTAGACTTAGGCATCTATAATATGAGATGTTATCTTGAAAGCATTGTGCCTTTATTAGTGACTTAACGGGAGAAATCAAAGTGTTTGGTACTTTGTTTTAGTGAATAAAAAAGCACTTATTTGGTAATACTATTATTTGTTTGTATTTTGAATCATTCGTATGACAACTAGAGCTTTATCTTTGTATATCCATTATACACAAGTCTATTATTTTTCAGTCAATGTTTTAAATTTAATTTCCAGTCTTCGAGTGTTTTGTTTGGATCAAATGGGTATTTTAAACTTGGGTTGTTAGTTTGTTTGTTACTATCAAGAAGTACCATATATATAACAACATTCTACTGTGCAATATATTTCAAGAAATCTAATGTGCATAAACACAATGACAGATTGTACATGTTTGAATACAATTTCGTGACAACAACTACTACCAAGTTTGGATCCACTCACATTCACTAGCTTTCAACAACCATTGTAGCCTATGCGTGGTACGTATCATGGTGGAGATGAGATTTGGTTTATGAAAGCACCATATGTAACAATTGTCATAAGTAAAACTACAATGCAATTTAAATAGAAAACATCCTACTCTATATGTGCTTTATTAAGAAATGCATCTAGTTGATCTTCACGATGTTGAAATATCAGGATTTTAATATATAAAAAGAGTTAAATGCATTTTAAGCAATTAGAAAAAGAAAACAAACTCAAAGAAGTAACAATCCCGACCTAGAAAGTGCTGAATAAAGAAAGCCATATCTTCTTCTGTAGCCATGCAACCATAAAGCATGTGTTTACCCGAGGGACAAACCGGAATAGCGGGGCTTTCAAAATCGTCATTGCCTCTGTCTTCATCTTCAAAATGTGTGCTTAGATGTTCAGCTTCGATGTACCTGACGACTCAAATATCAGCAAGCTCACAGCCCTCTGCCTGGCCCGTAAGCGTTGTATGACCCGAAGCAGTCAAGAAGTTCTTTGTTATCCACTGATTTCAACTTTCAGTTAGTTAATAAAAACATTTTTATTAACATTTAACACAAACCAAACTACATCCGGATAATGGGTAAACGATCAACAAGCTGCGCCGCTATCACCTTTTGAATCGCAAAGCCTATTCTACTAAATATCAATCCTTGGTTCTTCGGGCTCTGCGAGTCACTGTGGACCACCTTCTGCACCTGCTTCAAAAAGCGAACCGCCTCGGGAGCTAAATAATGAAATTAAACAAATAATGTAAACTAATAATATGCATGTCCTTTTTCATCTTGTCCGGCGTGTGTGTTCCTAATAACAACCATTGGTGGCCATACAATCTCTCTATCTTTAGCATTCAACCCCATCCACTCACCATTCGACTTACCAACTTGATTAACCGTAGCACCCTTTCTTCTTCCAAAACAATAGCCAGATTGTGCAACTTAACTCGCAACCCTTTTGTTTTAGCGTGAGTCAAAAGAGACTGCAGGCTTTATACTAGAAAACAGCCCCAGCCCCCTGGCCTTCGCCTTCTGACACACACAGGGCAAAGCCACTCCCTCATCGGCTCATTGACCTGGTCAAAGTGTCCAAAGACTTGAAAAAATGCGCGTAGTACTCCTTGTGACTTGTAGGTAAATATTTGGATATTTAGGTCGTCATATCCCGTTAGATTCTTTTTCAATGGATGCACCAAGCTACAACAGATGTTTTAGATTAGTTACATTCAGTCTAGATCGACCATATGTTAATGTGTTAACCAAGCTTGTACTTGTATCAAATCAAATGTTATCTTGAAAGCATCATGCCTTTATCAGCAATACAAAGTGCCAAGTGATTGGTAAATTTTTAACTTACAACAAAGCACTAATTATTTGACCTTAGATAATGTTATTTGAGGGTTTAGTTGTGGGGTCATTGTCTTTTCTCAGCCAATCAAATCATTTTTCTATTTTTTATTTTAAAAACTAAATAGATAATGGTTGTCATGTTAGTAAAATCACTATGCGTTTTTTAATTGAAAAGTGAGAATCCGGATATTTGGAAACCTAATCGAAAAGTTAGTATGAATAAAAAAAGAAATCACAGTTTTATCATAAGTCACTGAAATTAGCTTGTTGGGGGAAGACGGGACCCACTTAGAAATTAGTTGGACGGTTTGAAACTTGAACATGTGACACATAACATGAGTAACTAATTAGTTGGGTATGACCATCCATCATCAACATCTTACATAACCATTTGTAACTTACAATATGAATCTTAGATTTATTTTATGTTTGAATTTGTTCACTGAAATGGAAGCCCTTAGAAATTTGTTCATGGTTTTGTATGCACGCCTCCTTTGGTTTCTAAACTTGTTTAAAACCAGCTTAATAGAACATGATCATTTTGATATCCCTACTGAAATCGTAACCGACGAGATCATCTCAAGACTCCCAGTCAAATCCATACTACAACTTAGATCCGTCTCTAAACCATGGCTCTCGCGTATCTCCCATCCCTCATTCATTAACCTCCAGCTCACTCATGCCACCACCGCCCTTTTCGTTCCTGGCGTTCGATAGTATCACAGGCGAACTCATATGTTCAACAGCCAATTATCAAGGTGGATCACTCACTCATCTCATGACACTTGTAAGGCCTAGTATTAATGACTACCCAATCTCTTATGATGTGGTCACAGGGTCTGAACACTTGAACGGGTTAGTGTTTTTGACTACCAAGAATTATTGTTTCAATTACCACGAAGCTATCATTGTTAACCCTAGCACACGTAAGATTTTTAAAACTTTTTATGGAGCTTCTGTAGAGGATCATATCAATTTTTTTTTGGGTTTGATGAGTCCACTAATCAACACAAGATTTTGAGAATGTGCGGTGTGGGGTCAACTCCCACAATTGAGATTATGGTTTTGTCTTATCCATGGAGAAAGATTGATTCTAGTTTTGGTATTAGTTTGAACTTTTGGTATCGTGACATCAAAAGAAGTGTTTGTGTTAATAGTGTAATATATATGATGCTTCGAGGGAACGTTGAAATATTGGCATTTGACTTGAGAACTGAGACGTTTTCTATTCTTAAGGTTCCTCTAGATGACATGGCAACTACAAGGAATAATTATAGGAAAAAATCTTCTCTCATAAAAATCAATGGATGCGTAGGCGTTGTTTGTTTTGATAGTGTGGTGGAAACCAATGAAATGTATATCTGGATATTAAAAGACTACGACCATCATGTTTGGGTGAAAGTAACCGTTGTATTCCCCGAGTCTTGGAAGGTACTAGGTTGTCCTATCCCGTCAGATTCTCTTTCAGCGGACACGATTATCTTTTCTGTGACAGATTCTACGAATGTGATTAAGGCACTTATCTACAACATGAAGAGTGGATGTTTTAAGTCAGTTTCATTTGCTCTAGACCATTTGCCACCAGGTATAACAAACTCGGTACACTTAGGCATCTATAATATTAGATGTTATCTTGAAAGCATTGTGCCTTTATTAGTGACTTAACTGGAGAAATCAAAGTGTTTGGTACTTTGTTTTAGTGAATAAAAAAGCACTTATTTGGTAATACTATTATTTGTTTGTATTTTGAATCATTCGTATGACAACTAGAGCTTTATCTTTGTATATCCATTATACACAAGTCTATTATTTTTCAGTCAATGTTTTAAATTTAATTTCCAGTCTTCGAGTGTTTTGTTTGGATCAAATGGGTATTTTAAACTTGGGTTGTTAGTTTGTTTTTTACTATCCTCTCAAGTACCATAAATATAACAACATTCTACTGTGCAATATATTTCAAGAAATCTAATGTGCATAAACACAATGACAGATTGTACATGTTTGAATACAACTTCTTGACAACAACTACTACCAAGTTTAGCAGACCGTTGGTGAACTGTCTTACACCACATATAAGAGGAGTGCCAAAGGGGAAGGGTGTCATTCTAATTGGCAAGCTTGAGGGCTTAGTTGTGTGACTATGGTCTCTCCTTAATCAATCAAACTATTTTATACTTTTTATAAAATAAATAATGGTAGTTTTGTTGGTAAAATCATTTCGCGTTTATTTTATTAATAAGTTACTAATAAGTTAGTATCGGGATTCAGGATCTTTGGAAATTTAATAAAAATGATTTTGGCTATGAATAAAATAAAATAAAAAATCGTATCTCATAAAAATCAATGGATACGTAGGCGTTGTTTGTTTGGATAGTGTGGTGGAAACTAATAAAATGTATATCTGGATATTAAAAGACCATGACCATCATGTTTGGGTGAAAGAAACTGTTGTATTCCCCGAGTCTTGGAAGGTACTAGGTTATCCTGTCGCGTCAGATTCTCTTTCAGCGGACAAGATTATATTTTCTGTGACAGATTCTACGAATGTGATTAATGCACTTATCTCAACATGAAGAGTGGAACTTGCACTACAAACACTATTTTAAATTTGAATTCATAACTTTAAATGTAGTTGAACTTGCACTACACCATAAATTAAATTTGTTAACAATGAATTATAATTAATGAAAAAATCACAAAATTATTATTATTACTTTTAAATCTTACCAGAATCTCGGTTTACATATTTAAGATATATACACATTTATATTAACACGGTTTGACAATTCAATTTTATTTTAATTATTGTTTTCGGTCTTATTTTACTCATAGTAATCCTTTCACATAAAGTTTATATAGGTTTCACAATTCATATTATATATTTATATATATTCAGTTTTAAATTTTGAATTTAAAATGAATCAATTTGAAACAACATTTCATGTTTAATCAATTAACAAAAAATATACATAATCTTACCTCCCTATATAAAATGTATGACAGAAGACTTTTTACACCAACATCGATCGATCTAAGAACTCAGCAGGGGCCAATTCAGTATTGAGCCAGGGGGAGCGTATGCACCCTCTCAAATTCGTATTTTTTCTATAAACTTATACTATATTAGGTTTAAAGACCCCAAGTGTCCATCCGTGTTTTATTTAGTGCCCCAAACTCAACTTTCAAGCCAACTTTTCAAACGCAAGTGTAGTTTTTCTTTCATAAAATAACAATTAAGCTTAGATTGTTTAATTGTCTAACCACTTCATCAATTAGTTATTAATATAGTGATATATTTTGTTAGTTTAATCGGACCGTTATAAAAATTAGACCAAAATATGATGGTATTCAGAGTATCATTTCTTTTTTATAATTCTACAGTATTTAACTTTAATTTTTTTATTTGTATATAAGAGCGCTTTATGCCGTAACAATTATGCAAAAGTTTTTATCAACTGTAATATGTATTTTGCTATTGTGTTCTGGGAAAATTTATTGCTTACATTTCTATACGTGGTCTATTTAATGTAAGTTCATTTGACTTGACCCATTTTGGTTTGACCCGTTTTAGTTTGATTTGGCCCGTTCTATGTTGACCGTTTTTTGAACCCACTGGCAAAATTTTCTGCATCCGCCACTAAGAAGCAAATCCATGGTTATTGTAAGTTTTATTTTTATTACTCATTGTTCCATTCATATGTATTGTTGTTAATATGCATGCATTTACATTTATTTCAATATACTTATTTGTATACAATCTTATTATTTCACAAACATCAGAATGGAGCCACAAAACATTTTGGTTAATGATTGTTTGTCTACTGTTAAATAGTGTTTTAAGTTTTATCACTTCTCAAAATTATTGATATCCTGCTTACCGGTAATCTAATGCATGTTCTTTTGCTAATCCCTTCGAATTTTGTAACATGCATCTATTAAAATTGTTTATGAGATCATCCATATTAACATGTTGTTGAATAAACATAAAACTCTCTACACAATCTGTTTATTACATGCAATGCATACTATCGTATTATCCTATTTTTCAATCAACAAACATGTGTAACCAATATTACATCAAAATCTTATATTTATTATTAATAATTATATTGTTTAATTCAAGATTTTACGTATACAATTATACGATAATGATAATTCCATAGATACGTTATTATTGTGCACTTTTTTTAGGATATAAGTGTCTAGTATTTGTATATGCATCAGGATTGTAAATTTTGTATTAAGATTGCTTGATCTTAATTTAAATATACTATGTTTTTAATTTGCCAGCCAAATTGAATATTACATAATGGTTTCTAATTAAATATTATTTGTTATGCCAGGTTGTGAATGAAATTGTCTTCTTTTGGTTGACAATTATCCAGCCCGTTATGCTGATGTACTACATGGTAAAGTTTTTGGATGATATGTTACTTTTGATGCAGCTTGTAAAGTTTTTTGATCATGGTTATGTTTAGAATGATTTGAAATTAGATGCATATATTTTAGTATTCTAAATACTTTTGGAACATTGTTTGGGTTTATGAAGTTGTATTAATGTTATGATGGTTACTAGGATATCTTAAGGGCATGTTAATGTATGTATAATTCTTTTAGCTTAATTTTCTGTCTCTAGAATTTGTTCATGGATCAATTTATTTGATTTCCCTACTGATCGTAACCGACGAGATGATCTAGAAACTCCCCGTCAATCCATACTACAACTCAGATCCGTCTCCAAACCATGGCTCTCGCGTATCTCCCTTTCCGCATTCATCAAACTCCAACTCACTCACACCACCACCAGTGGCGGACCCATGATTTTTTGTCAACGGGGTCCCAATTTTTTCGGTTTACAAAATTTTCGGGTCGGGTCGAGACAAGGAACATAATAAAACACGGAAATATGGTGTCATTGGAAACGAGTAAGTAGAGAGAATTTAGATTAGAAACTAGATATAACATAGACTTTTAACTTATTTTTATTTATACCCGAAAAACATAAACGTAAGATATATATATGGTCATACCTACATGACCAAAACATGAAAAACTAACACTGACACAAATAAATGATTAATTATAATATACATACACAAGATAAATAATAAAAAAATATGCAAAACTCATGTTGTCATTATATATGTTGTATGATGATTATGACTATATGAGAGAAACTAAAGAAAAAGACAAATATCCTAACTAAATAACTAATATTGAATAAGATATAAAACAAAAAAAAACAACAAAAACACAGTGTGGTGAGGCTTGAACCTGCAAACTCTCAAAGAAAAAACAAGGGATTTTCCACTAGACCAGTTCAATCATAATAGTATGGGTTCAAAGTTTTAATTTTTATGGGGTCCTTACAAAATTTAATATACCGCCTCTAAGTAATTTTCAAAAAACATTGGTGTCCCGGGACCCCGACCAGACCTATACGGGTTCGCCCCTGACCACCACAACCCTTTTCATTCATGCCGTCGATAGACACACCGGCGAACTCCTTATGTTTTTGGAATCAGGAAAAACTGTTAAGCATGAGAAAACATGTTCCGTGAATCTACATGTCTTCATTCCTTTTGCTTTTAATACATTTGAGTCTCTTGCCCTCGAAGCTATTGCATTTCTAAAAAGAGTTCAGCGGGACGTGCACAATAGCTTACCGACACCAAAAACTATAACATTGTTTTCATGAGTCGGATTAGTTTTGTCATTTAAAAGAGGATAACGGTGCAACTTGTTACTCGTTTACCTGTCTCTATGCTGTAGTTTAACTTTTTTTTTGAGTAATAATAATAATAATATTATTATTATTATTATTGTCGTCGTTGTTGTTGTCACTTTAAGGTACTTTCGTGAAGTTAGTGTCAGAAAGATGAATTCATCTTCTTCATCTTTTCCCCGTTGTTTCGTTTGTGGTGTAGCTTACACTATATATATATATATATACCATGCATCAAAATTCAAAACCCATCTGCCAAATGAATCCTAGGTACCAACCACCTCCCTCTATGTCATGGCCAGCGACCAGGAGCTTTGATGAGGAGGTCGATCCAATGGCTATTGATCATATGCATAGCTACAATAATATCATTAATCAAGCTATGTCATTATCCGGTCATTTCCCTGGCCATGGGAACTCGCTAATTAATACGATTAGTGGTTCAAATAACTCATATTATAACGTCGCATTGTCTAGGGAAGCTATGAGGCCACTCGTTGGTTCTCAAGCTTCTGGCGGTGGCTATCACGATTCTTTTGATCAACCACCGTCACTTAATGACGTACGTGGACCACAAGCATCACAAACCGGTTCATCGTTCACCGTAGATCAGATTTCTGGGATGGTGGATAGTGGCAGGGCCAGAGAGAAAATCTTCTTGAAGCAGAGGCGGAATATTGATGCCTACAACACTGTAGTCATGGGAGTACAGTCTTTTTTCCGAGGTGACTCGTATGAAATCGCCTTTGTAAAGAAGCGCAATCTGCAGAATCGGTGGGGCAACCATTGTAGTTAGCAGACCGGTGGTGAACTGAACATGAAAAGTAGATAGTCTCATGAAGACATCAGGTTGCAGGTTAAATTAATATGAAGAAGAATATGTTTGAAGTGATATGGCTTTAACAAAATTATTATATGACTCTCATGGTTGTTTATTTAATTATAATGATCAAAGACTTAAAATATCATATGAACTATGATAATTATTTGATAATGAACGTAATGAACGCGTCGTTCCTATCATAAATAGTGTTTTCCATTGGGTGTATATATAGACATTACATTAGGGAGTGATCGATCAACACCTTTAAACTAGCCATCGTGCTCTAAATCTCACCTTCCCCACTTAACCGTGAGACTCTCTCATTACACTCCAAATGGGAACTTGATCTAGAATCATATCTTCTTTCATCACTACATTAACCCTATCAAGCAACATGATTTTCTAGAATGATTACAAATGCTAAATCAAGCAATTTCAGAGATAAGTGAATATGAAGTGAACGGTTATTTCACAACTAAAATCAGTAAATCAAATTGTTATTGAATTAACTAAATCTTTGTTGTCTTAACCGAAAGATTACAAGATAGAAAAACAAAACTGATAAAAGAACTAGAAGGAGGATGAGAGGACAGATTCATAGAATATGGGATGAGAGTAGAAGCCAAACATTCTAACAATATTCATTCATACATTCGTTGTAATTCAACCTATCCTTTATATCCAACGGTAATTCCCGATCAAACCTTGATCTCTATTTAGTTGGGTCATTGAGATGGGCTGGATGGTTGGGCCTCGTGTGGGTCCAAGTTTGTTTCATAACAGAATAGAAGGGAATGGGAAGATCTAAAAGTTTAGATGGGATGACAAGTGTACCGAATTCTAGCTCAGGTTTAATGGTTAGCGTGGAAATTTACATCATGGGTAACAGTGTAACACCAATATCTTACAAAACAAAGCATGTGAGTTTTATTATTTTTTAACAACCAACAAAATCATTTACTAGTTGGATCATTCAAAAGGAGGTTAGCGGTGCAATTTGTTGCTTATTTACCTACCTCTTTATTGTAATTGGATCATTTTATTTTCTATAAGTTTAAAATATAATTTACTAATCACACCAACTAACGGAGACTAGTAAGATACTAGCCCCGAAAGATAACCACCAAAACGCCCATGTGTTCCATATACAACAATTAAGTTTAACACACGCACCACCCCCGTACAAACATAACAATTTTACAATTTACAAATTGAATACAAAATCACTCCATTTCTCTCAAGAAACATTAACTAGCTTAGATCTATTATGAACCCATAAGATGCTCATTGCTTTAACTTCTCCCATCACGCAATCCAAACGTGCCGGCCTCCTATCGAATGCAATCCTATTTCTCGTCTTTCAAATGCACCATATGATAGTTAAACATATATTGTGGAAACCCCAGTTAATTAACATATGAATCCTATTTTGTGCACTCGCTCATCTCATCACACTCGACCACTTTTCGTCTATATTGGTCACCAAAACCCAACATTTGAACGCCTTAGTATTTTTCACTGTTTCTTATGAGGCTATTGTTGTTAACCCTAGCACGCATAAGGTTTTTAAACTTCCCTATCGATACAAGCATACCAAGTACCTCTACGGGTTAAAAAGCCTTCCTTATAATCGATCCAAGCATATCAAGTACTTCTTCGGGTTTGATGACTCCACAAATCAACACAAGCTTTTTTTCATGATGCTTAGTGTTGGAATAACTTCCACGATTGGGCTTATCGAGAGTCTTTGTCGGATCACAAATGGAGAAAGAATGATGCTAGTTTCGACGATGGTCACAAGAATCTTTCTTCGGGCGACATTAGTAGTAGTGTTTGTGTTAATAGTGGAATGCATTGGTTGCTTCCATGGACCTTTGAAATTTTGGCGTTTGACTTGAGAACTAACACACTCCCCGTCAAATCCATACTCAGATGGGTTAACGACTTGATTTAACGGGGCTAATAAATTCGGGTTTAATTGCAAGTGAATAGAAACCATAGAGATGAATTTGCAAGTTTGAAACTATTGGACTAAAACCGCACATTTGAACAAACTATAAGGACGAAACCACAGCTCACTAAAATAAGTATTATAATAAAGATATAGTGAAAAGACATGCCTACCCCTGTGTTAACGATTAAATTTAACGGGGTTAGTGATTTGGATGTAATTGGCAAAAACTGGGAAACATGGATGATCTATATGCGAAAAATAAACTTTTTGGACTAAATTCGCATTATTTGACAAACTAAAAGGACTAAAATGACACTTTTACTTTAAAAGAAAATAAAATCCAAAGTTTATCATAAAGTCACTTAATTAGCTTGTTGGGGGAAGACGGAA
This sequence comes from Bidens hawaiensis, assembly GCF_021521415.1. NCBI lineage: Eukaryota > Viridiplantae > Streptophyta > Magnoliopsida > Asterales > Asteraceae > Bidens > Bidens hawaiensis. Next base: position 119,789 of record NW_027494849.1, read on the forward strand.
CCCACTTTGAAATTAGTTGGACGGTTTGAAACTTGAAACTGTCACACATGACATGACAAATGAGTTGCATATGAACATCCATCATCAACATCTTTCATAACCAATTGTAATTTACAATATGAATTTTAGATTTATTTTCTGTTTGAATTTGTTCACTGTGGAAGCCCTTAGAAATTTATTCATGGATTTGTATGCACGCCTCCTTCGGTTTCTAAACTTGTTTAAAACCAGCTTAAAAGAACATGATCATTTTGATATCCCTACTGAAATCGTAACCGACGAGATCATTTCAAGACTCCCAGTCAAATCCATACTATAACTTAGATCCGTCTCTAAACCATGGCTCTCGCGTATCTCCCATCCCTCATTCATTAACCTCCAGCTCACTCATGCCACCACCGCCCCTTCCGTTCCTGTCTTTGATAGAAAAATAGGCGAACTCCATATGTTCTCCGCCAATTATCAAGGTGGATCAGTCACTCGTCTAATGACACTTGTAAGGGCTAGAATTCATGACCACCCAATCTCTTATGATGTGGTCACAGGGTCTGAACACTTGAACGGGTTAGTGTTTTTGACTACCAAGAATTATTGTTTCAATTACCACGAAGCTATCATTGTTAACCCTAGCACACGTAAGATTTTTAAAACTTTTTATGGAGCTTCTGTAGAGGATCATATCAAGTTTTTCTTTGGGCTTGATGAGTCCACTAATCAACACAAGATTTTGGGAATGTGCGGTGTCGGGTCAACTCCCACAATTGAGATTATGGTTGTGTCTAGGTCAAACGATCCATGGAGAAAGATAGATTCTAGTTTTGGTATTGGTTTGAATCTTTGGTATCGTGACATCGAAAACAGTGTTTGTGTTAATAGTGTAATATATATGATGCTTCGAAGGAACGTTGAAATTTTGGCATTTGACTTGAGAACTGAGACGTTTTCTATTCTTAAGGTTCCTCTAGATGACATGGCAACTACAAGGAATAATTATAGGAAAAAATCGTATCTCATAAAAATCAATGGATGCGTAGGAGTTGTTTGTGTTGATAGTGTGGTGGAAACCAATGAAATATATATCTGGATATTAAAAGACTACGAGCATCATGCTTGGGTGAAAAAAACCGTTGTATTCCCCGAGTCTTGGAAGGCACTAGGTTGTCCTGTCCCATCAGATACTGTTTCACTGGACAAGATTATCTTTTCAGTTTCAGATTCTACGAATGTGATTAGTACACTTATCTACAACATGAAGAGTGGATGTTTTAAGTAGGTTTCATTCGCTCTAGACCATTTGCCACTAAGTTTATTCTACTCGGTAGACTTAGGCATCTATAATATGAGATGTTATCTTGAAAGCATTGTGCCTTTATTAGTGACTTAACTGGTACTTTGTTTTAGTGAATAAAAAAAAGCACTTATTTGGTAATACTATTATTTGTTTGTATATTGAATCATTCGTATGACAACTAGAGCTTTATCTTTGTATATCCATCATACACAAGTCTATTATTTTTCAGTCAATTTTTTAAATTTCATTTCCAGTCTTGAGTGTTTTGTTTGGATCAAATGGGTATTTTAAATCTTGGGTTGATAGTTTGTTTGTTACTATATAACAACATTCTACTGTGCATGTTTCAATGTGTATAAACACAAATGTTTGAATACAACTTCTTGACAACAACTACTACCAAGTTTAGATCCAAAATTGGTACAAATAAACTGAATTGGTATGAGATGGTTATCAAATTCGCTAAATTGGTACGGATACTAACTAGAATATATAATTAAGAATAGGTTGCATCCGCTTTTTAGACAAAATATGAAAGTTCTCAATAAAACCTCAATACACTCCAGATGGTTACAAAATACCGAAATGACAATACCCGTACTTGTACTTCCGTAAATACTGAATACAAAATTATAAATTCTTGATATCGATACCGAAACGATTTAACCGCCAAATTAGTATGGGTACAGTCATTCGAAAAAATAAATAATAATAATAATAATAAAAGCATGATTAATGGGCAAAATTAAGAGCACATTTTACAACTCATAAAGCATCTTTGCAAACATAAAATACAACAAAACAATTTAGTTTCAAAGATACTTACAATAATAGTCCTTCAACTTTAATCAATATTTTGTAAACTTATTATATAGTTACAAATTTACCATTTCTTCTAAACCAATCACCCCCACGATTTTTTAATAGACGTAACCTTTTCATACGTTAATATTTTTTATAAAAAAATATACCATAAAAACGAGCATTTTATTTTTATTAATTTGAGTATGGTATTTTTGTACTTTTTATTTTAAAATGTTAAGATATTACGTGATTACAAGTAATGACCAACAATAGATCGGATCAGGTGAGCTAGGGTAATAATAATAACAATACCTGGTTTGGTACTTTGGTGGGTGAAGACTGACCCGGTTTGAAATTAGGTGGACTGTTGAACACTATCCATATGGTACGTAATCTTCGTCGATTGTAGTTTATTTATATTCTGTTTGTTTGAATCGTTGTTAGTTTGTTAATCTAATTATTAATTATAATTACTACACTGAAATGAGGTAGATAGATGGAAGCCCTTAGAAATTTGTTCATACTCCTCTTTCCGTGTGTAAACTTGAAACCCCCAAAAAAACAGCAACAACTAGACGATGATGGATTTGATTTCCCTACCGAAATAATCACCGATGAGATCGTCTCCCCGTAAAGTCTATTCTCCGATTCCGATCCGTCTCCAAACAGTGGCTCTCGCGCATATCCGATCCCTCATTCATTAACCTCCAGCTCGCTCACGCCACCACCGCACTGATTATTTCCGCCGTAGACAGACACACCCGCAAACTCCTTATGTTCTCCGCCGATTCTCAAGGCGGATCACTCACTCATCTCACGACACTTGCAAGGGTTGCTATTCCTTATGATGCTAACATTTGAACGGGTTAGTATTGTTGACTTTCCAGGATCCTTTCAGTTATCATGAAGCTATCGTTGTTAACCCATATCTTATAAAAATCAATGGATGCATAGGAGTTGTTTGTTCTCATCGTGTGATGAAAACCAATGAAATGTATATCTGGATATTAAAAGACTATGAACATCATGTTTGGGTGAAAGAAACCGTTATATTCCCCGAGTCTTGGAAGGTACTAGGTTGTCCTATCCCATTTGATTCTGTTTTAGCAGACGAGATTATCTCTTCCGTTACAGATTCTAGGAATGTGATTAGTGCTCTTATCTACAACATGAGGAGTGGATGTTTTAAGTCGGTATCATTCACTCTTGGCCGTCCGTTACCGGACTTTAAAGACACAAAAGACTTACATGTCTATCAAATCAAATGTAATCTTGAAAGCATCATGCCTTTATTAACGACTTAACTGGAGATATCAAAGTGTTTAATATTCTGTTTTAGTGAATAAGAAAGCACTTATTTGGTAATTTGGTAATCTTGTTATTTATTTGTATTTTGAATCATTGGTATGACAAACTAGTTATTATACCAAAGTCTATTATTACTAAGTGATTTTTTTTTTCATTTCCACTCTTGATTGTTTTGTTTGGATCAAATGGGTATTTGGAAATCTTGGGTTGTTAGTTAGTTTGTTACTATCCTCTCAAGAAGTACCATATACATAACAACATTCTAATATGTCTGAAGAAATCTGATGTGCATAAACACAATAACAGATTGTACATGTTTGAATACAACTTCTTGACAACAACTACTACCAAGTTTAGATCCACTCACCTTCACTTGCTTTTAACAACCATTGTAGCCTATGCGTGGTACATAACATGGTGGAGATGAGATTCGGTTCATGAAGGCACCAAACGGGACAATTTTCTCTGCTTATTTCTCAAAAGAAAACAATGCAAGTTAAATAGAAAGCATCCTACTGTATATACACCTTATTAACAAATCATGTAATAATGGGATGAAGGGGAACTACTACTAAAAGTTTAAAATGCGTCTCCTCGATCTTCACGATGTTGAATTCGTCTTTGATTCACTGCAAGGTCTCACGGTTGGGCCTGTTCTGTATCCGGGTTTTGGGCTTGGGTAGCATAAGTTCTCTAGAGAAGCATGTTGTCTCAATCCTTCATTATTCATCAACTGCATTATTGTTTCAAGAACCGCCTTCTCAGTACCGAGACGATTAACAACATCTACAAATTGCTTATGCATCCGCGGTGTCCAAATGAGACGAGTGCGTTTGGAGAATGAGCGATTAGTTGCTAGTGATTTTGCATCACTAACCTGATCTGATTTGAACAATGAATCGGTTTGAGATGCTTGTGGTCTACGTACGTCGTTAAGCGATGGTGCTTGACCAAAAACATAATCCTCCTGATAGCCACCATAGGCAGAAGTAGTTTGAGAACTAATTAGTGGCCTCACAGCTCCCCTTGACAGTAGTAGTTGTGTATAGTCATATGAGTTGTTATTTAACCCGCTAATAAGCGAGGAGTTCCCGTGGCCAGGGTAGTGAGCGGACAACGACATTGCTTGATTATTAATGTAGCTACTATGATCAATAGCCATCGGATCGACTTCTTGATTAAAGCTCGTGATCGCGGGCCGTGACATAGAGGGAGGCCGTTTGTAGGAATTATTATTCATTGTGCAGATAGTTTGTTTTGAATTTTGAAATTATACTCAGATAGATGTATATATATATATATATATATACTGCAACCTACACGAAGCAACGCTGCAAAGAAGTAGAAGATGTTATGCTAATGCAGCAAAAGCAACCTCAACCCCATTTAATGGTTTTCTTTCATATTTTCTTCAATGGCAACCGACCCACATGGTTTAGTGACAAAAATTCAAAGTAATAATAATAATATAATAAATAATAATACCAATATAGTTTCACCCTCACAATAATATTTTAGTTTTACCCTCACATCCTGAAAATCGTAAATTCTTGGTACCGGTACTAAAATATTCGGTTAGGTACTGGTATGGGACCGGGATTCAAGGTAAAAATTCGGGAAATACCTACCGAAACTCAAAACTTTGGTACCGCTTCGGTACCGACGGTTTAAAATCGGTACCGATTTCGATACCGGTACCAACCAGTACCAATACCGATTTTGCTCATCTCTAGTCATCACCGTCCACCACCACCCACCGTCCACCACCCACTACCACCATCTACCACCCAACGTCTGCTATCACCACCGTCTACCACCATTGTCCACCACCGCCTTCTACCACCACCACCAACTACCACCGCCTTTTACCACCATCACTCTCACCATTCAGCACTACCATCACCCACTACCACCGTTCGCACACCACCACTAGTTTCTTCTAGCAATCTACAGACATTAAAAAACAAACAGTGTTTTTTTTTTGCAGACTACAGAGGTTTGGTTCACCCCTTCTTCTACAGATGTCTGCGTATGCGGTCCGCAAACTGCAAACATTTTACCTTTAAAAAAAACAGCGCCTCAATCTTTTATGTCGAAACATCGTGGGGTGGTGGGTGTGGTGGGGGGGGGGGGCAAAGGGCTTGGTGGTGGGACCTAGTCTTTACTTTACCGAGCAAATTATTTTCTAATTTTTTTATATTTAAAATTATTTAATAATAAATGTTTTGTTAGTAAATCATTATTCGTTTTTTATAAAAAATTAAGAATTTGTAAAAGTGTTAAGAGTTGGTTGTGTGGATCTTCAAGAATTATTTAAGTATAGGTATTACAGATCTTTGAAGATTATGTTAAGGAAAACCCATTTAATAAAAATGGTTTTTTTTTTTTTTTTTTTTTCGGTTAATGAACTTTGGGCTTGAATTAATGGGTAACTATGTGAAATCCAAAGAAAAGCATACTTGGGTGGAATGGTTGTCTAGTTCCCGGTTATGTTTTTGATTGGAATAGGTTGGTTCCGATGAAAGTCGGTTTCGTGTCGCGGAGGGCGTCATTGGGTAGGCTTCCGGCGCTCGGGGCTTTGGTTAAAAGGTGCATTATGGTTAGCTCAGTTCATTGTTCTATTTGCGGAGAGGCTGAGGAGTCGCTCGAACACGTGTTCGTATCATGTGGTCTTGCCCAAATTTTATGGAGAATAATATCTCAATGGTGTAATTAAGATGCCCAAAAAATTCCCAAAATGTCATATTATTAGAGATTTCATTTTTGTCACAATAAATAAAGATTTCGTAAATGTTCCATACAAACACGTCTTCGACAACGTGTTTGGCCTCAACACATCTTTCATGACATGTTTGCTTTCAAACACATCTTTCATGACTTGTTAGTTTTCAATGCGTCTTTCATGATATTTAAAGACAACACACAAGATACTCGTTATTCTAAAAGATATGAAAAGTAAAAGAAGTTGAGTTGAGTTTGGTAGTGAAAGGACCCACAATCAATAACAGTGTGACACCATGAGGTTAAGTAATTCGTTGCGTATCATCATTTCATCATCATCTTACGAAGCCAAAACCCATGAAATGGCCCACTTTGAAATCAATCACTAACTCATGCAATCTGAATCTCAATCTCTAACGCTTGCATGTAAAATTATCATGTTAGGAGCCTATTGGTTTAAATGTATGTGTAATGCTTTAAACTTGATTGGTTTATGTAGGGCTGGCAATTTATACACGAGACACACACGACACGTACACATGACTTTGGCAGGTAATAGGTAAGACCTTAACATGTTTCGTGTACTAAACAGGTAGTCACGAATTTACCTGTTAATTTTCGTGTCCAAACGGGTAAAATACATGTTTACATGTTAAGTACCTGGTTAGAGTTATATAATTAAATATACATATAATTATAAGCTATCATAAACACTAAATTTCTAAAACATTTTCATCCTCTGATTCTCAGTTGTCACCACTCACCACTCATGAACATTCCATCTCTGGCTTTTGTTTCACTAAACAGGTTGTCAAATATGTGTTTCTAAATAACTCTTATCGTGTATTATCGTGGTTTATCGTATATACCAGGTCGTAACAGGTTCGTGTTCGTGTTTGGGATACATGTACACGATAAGTTTTCGTGTCGTGTACATGTATACACATTTCGTGTCTTATCGTGTACGGGTATACACGATATGCGAGCTCTAAGTTTATGTTGTAATTTCATTATTGTATGTGCAACATGTTATTTATGTCTTAGGAAGTATTACAAATTAATGATTAATGAGTTCGATAGTTTTAATTTTAATAAACCACGATATGGAAGCCCTAAGAAGATGGTGTTCATACCTCCTACGATGTGGAAAATTGAAAACCCAAGAAGAAGAAGATCAACAACAATCAGACGACGATGAACGATTGCATTTCCCTAGTGAAATCACAGACGAGATCATCTCCAGACTCCCTGTCAAATCCATTCTCCGATTCAGATCCGTTTCGAAACCATGGGCTCTCGCGCATCTCCGATCCCTCATTCACCAAACTCCACCTCACTCACGCCACCACCTCACTCTTCATTCCCACCACCAATAGTCACACCGGCAAACTCTTCTTCCTCTCCGCCACCGGTTCATCACTCGCACTCACTCATCTCATGACACTCGGCAACATGCGTTATAACCATGTCAACAGAACCGAACATTTGAACGGGTTAATATTTATAACTACCGAGTGTGGTCACTGTTTGAATGACTATCAAGCTATCGTTGTTAACCCTAGTACGCGTAAGATATTTGAACTTCCTTACCGAAACCAGCTTTGCAAGTTCTTCTTTGGGTTTGACGAGTCGAGATACGAGCACAAGATTTTAAAGATGCTTGGCGTCGAATCCAGTAGCACAATTGAGGTTATGGTTTTATCTTTGTCGGATTACACATGGAGAAAGACTTATGTTAGTATTGATATTGGTCCGAATCGATATCCGGATGACATTACTAGTGTTTGTCTCAATAGTGTAGTGCATTGGTTGCTTCTACGGACGTTTGAACTTTTGGCATTCGACTTGAGAACAAACAAGGTTTCTGTTGTTAAGCTCCCTCTAGATGACATGCATTATAGCCTCATGTCAAACGATCAGTCCCTCATAAAAATCAATGGTTGTATAGGGGTTGTTTGTTCTCATCGTGTGGCGGAAACCAACGAAATAGATATCTGGATATTACAAGACTATGAAAATCGTGTTTGGGTGAAAGCAACCGTTATATTACCCTGGCCGTGTGGTGCAACACGTCCTTCTATCCCGTTTGATTCTCTTTCAATGGGTGAGATTATCTTTTCAGTGAGAAAGGGTGCGAATGTGATTAGTGTACCTGTCTACAACATGAAGACCGGACGTTTTAGATCTATTGAATTCACTGATCTAGACCATCTGTTCCAGTTTTTACCAAGCATTTGCTTCTATCAAATCAAATGCTATCTTGAAAGCATCATGCCTTTATTAGTGACTTAATTAACCGGAGATATATATCAAAGAGTTTGGTACTTTGTTTTAGTGAATAAGAAAGCACTTATTTGGTAATTTGGTAATCCTGTTATATATATATTTGTATTTTGAATCAATGGTATGATAAACTAGAGCTTTATCTTTGTATGATGACTATTAAACTAAAGTGTGGTTTTATAGTGAACTTTTTTGTGTCTATACTTGTGCCTTTTGTTGAGATCAACTGGGTACTTGAATTCTTGGGTTGGATTGGTATTAAACTAAAGGCTGTGTTTTAGTTTGAAAATGCAGAGAAAGATAGTTAACTAAACAATTTCAACTTCTTGTTAAGAGTAATGGTCATATGGTGAGTCAAAATTTGCATACATATATAGTTAACAATGTTCATATAGCTTCTTTTTCACAGATCATTTTGTGAGGATGGATTGCAAATAGAATTTGTGTGGGTTGGGTGAATCTTCTAGAATTATTTAAGTTGACCATAAAGTCAAAGATAGTCAAAGGGGTTAGGTAGTCAACTAGTCTTTGTATGTGCGGTAGAGGAGCACATTTTGGATTTTTTTGGGAAACCGAAGCGGTTTGGGCAAAGCCGGTTTGTTTTGAAACTGGTTTGGGTCAATGATTGCTTGTAACTATGCAGTACGCGAAAATAGGAAGGCCTGATCAATACCATTTGTCGAATGAAATAACGACTATGAATTCTTCATATCTTGCTACATTACTTAAAGAGCACAGATTTGGGCTAAAAATAAAGAAAAGAACTAAAACTTGGGTAATTATGTTGAAATTACAAAGAACTAACTCGCTTTTGGTCAAAGGAACGGTTTGAAAGGAACGCTAGTAGTGCTTTTTAGACGAACTGAAAACCGAGCATGTTAGTTCAGTTTGATGGGATGGATCGACCCGTTTTGAAATGAGCTGGACACTTTCTTTATAATTAAGTTGTAAGACACAAACAAGAAGTTCTAATAAATTTCAGAAAGAAATTTGTTAACTCTGTATATTAAGATTTTTAAACAAATTAGTAATCATGGCATCATGCATGATTAAATCTTGAAAATTCTGACGTGCTTGTATTCATAATTGTAATACTTCTTGATACATTGGAGACCTTATCTTTTATTCACTTATTTGATCCAAATCTGATCAAACAGTACCAAAACCCGATGAACATGATGGACACTATCTCGGATCAAAATTTGGCAACGAATTGACGTATCACGAGCAATCGTCTGCTCTGATACCAGTTGTAAATACGTTAATCGACGTTACGCGAGCCAAGATATAATCGCTAACATGATACATCGATACGATACACGAGATGTTACGTTAAACGAATGCTTTATTGATATGTTAAGGATAAATACATTATGGAGAGAATCCGACATGATAACGACATGAATACATTAAGCACAAATCTCTTCTAATTCGAACAGGAAACGCCTATTTATAGGCCCAATCCCCATTCGTTAACATCACTAACGAATGGGGTGTTCCCATAACGAATGGCTTCCCATTCGCTAAACATCATTAGCGAATGGGCAATACATTACCAAATGAGTCTAGTCTATAACGAATGGACCTCATTCACTATACAATCCATAGCGAATGAGTCATATTACATTATACATAAAGACTAGACTATCCCTAACTTATTCGATCGGCTACGAACACCAATTCGTGCACTAACATGTGTGCTAGGTTGTCGTGTCCAAGTAGATTCTATTTCAGCGAATAAGATTGTCTTTTCTATGACAGATTCTAGAAATGTGATTGATGTACCTATCTACAACATGAAGAGTATCAGTTATTGGGTTTAAAAGACACAGAAGACTTATGCTTCTGTCAACGAAAACGTTATCTTAAAAGCATCGTGGTTTTATACCAAGTTATTGGTTATGTAATTGAGTTTAAACATAAAAAATAAATATTTTTTTTTCATAAAAATGTATATAAAATAAATCGGGCATAACGAGACGTCGTGCCAGGGTCTGAATAGTCTCTCACCACTACTAGAAATTTGTTCTGATATGAACCCCTTGATGTCGCTATAGATCATCTATAGCGACGACTAATCGTTGACATAGAGATAAAGTGAAAATCTCAATGCAAGACAAAAACGCTATAGTGATGACTAATTGTCTTTATATGTATTTTTCTTTTTAATTTTCCTTTTCTTTTATTTGAGGAAAACTTTATATGATCCGTCCAACCCTATTTATTTATTTTTAAATTTTCATATACCTATACGGCTATACTATACTTATTGCTGCCGTATGGTTTCGACAAATTAATACGCAACTCCCCACTCCCCAGCTCTCAAACACAAGCCGATCTGCCGTAGCCACCGCCGTTCGTGCTTACTCCTCCGCTGCCACCGCCCTCTACCGTTTACTTGACGGTAACTAGTTTGTGCTTCTTCTGTTTTTTTTGGCTATAAACTAGTTGATATTTAGCACAAATTAAGTTTTAATTAGTGATAGTTTGGTTTTACGTACCTGACTTGATTATGTAATTTATTGTGTTTTGTGGTCGATTCTAGGTTAAATCTGTATGAATCTGGAAGCTTATTAGAAAATAAAATTAGGGTGCTTTAACATTGTTGATGACTGCAATGTTGAAGATTTGATATTTGAAGTTTAGGTTATGGCTATATAATGTTATGTTTCATGATCTATCACTATTCTTTTTTCACGTAAACTTAATTTGTATTGTATTTTCAGGTCCTCACGATCGATAAATCTAATGGGAAATTTGTGCTCACGCCACTTGATCAAAACCATAAAACAACAACAACTAGTAGACGATGATGGATTTGATATCCCCACCGAAATAATCACCGACGAGATCCTCTCGAGACTCCCCGTCAAATCCATACTCCGACTCAGATCCGTCTCCAAACCGTGGCTCTCTTGGATATCCGATCCCACGTTCACCAAGCTCCAGCTCACTCGTGCCTCCACCGCCCTCTTCATTCCCGCCTTCGGTATACGCACCCACAAACTCCATATGTTCTCCGCCAATGATGACGGTGGATCACTCACTCATCTCATGACACTCCACCCCAAAAGATCTGATCTTATGCAAATAGAGACGGAACATTTGAACGGGTTAGTATTGTTGACTCTCAAGTATACTCATTTGAATTACTATGAAGCTGTTGTTGTTAACCCTAGCACGCGTAAGATGCTTAAACTTGATTATGGAGCTTCTGGGACATTAGAGCATGCCAAGTTTTTCTTTGGGTTTGACGAGTCCGCTAATGAACACAAGATCTTGAGAGCGCGTGGTGATGTTGAGTCGACTACTACATTTGAGATTATGGGTTTATCAAGGTCGAATTACTCATGGAGAAAGATTGATGCTACTTTTGATATTGGTCAGTATATCTGGTTTCCTGACATCCGATTCGATCACAGTGTTTGTGTCAACAGTGTAATACACTTTATGCTTCGATCGACATCTGAGATTTTGGCATTTGACTTAAGAACCGAAACAATTTCTATTATTAAGGCTCCTCCATATGACAAAACCGAAAGGAATTTTTGGACCAGTCCGTATCTCATGAGAATCAATGGATGCAATATTGGAGTTGTTCGTTCTCCTCGTCTTGTGGTAACCAATATAATGCATATCTGGATATTAAAAGACTATGAACATCATGTTTGGGCGAAAGAAACCATTATATTTATATACCCCAACTTTTTGAAGGAATCAGGTCTTACTTTCCAGTTAGATTATGGTTCGACGGGCGAGATTATCTTTGCACCGACGAATTTTGGCAGTGTGATTACGGCACCTATCTACAACATGAAGAGCAGACGTTTTAAGACGGTATCATTCACTCTAGACCATCCGTTACCGGGTTTAAAAGACTTAAAAGGCTTACGCGTCTATCAAATCAAACGTTATCTTGAAAGCATCTTGCCTTTATTAGCGACTTAAATGGAGATATTCATGTGTTTTGTTTGGATCAACTGGGTATGCATTTTTATTTTGAAATTTTGGACAATTGTATGTAATATTGAGCTTTGTTGAAACCAATAAACCAAATTCACAAATCGATCACACAAAAACAAGTATAGTGTCAATGAAGCAAGAAAACCTTCAACTAAACTACTTGATAACTGTATATATGTAGTACAAGAATCATGTCTAAACAAATAGATCAACAGGTGCCTGACTCTAAAAACAAACGAGCATCAACTCCAGATATGTTACTCGCGAGCAAACAATAATGATGTAATTTCTCAAAGCTAGCTAGTGAGCAAAATTATAATATGAACATATCACATACATTATCAATTAACAAAATTTTCAAAACAATGTTCATAAAGCTTCTTTTTCACGTATCATTTGTGAGGATGGATTGCAAATAGAATTTGTGAAAGTATTAAGTGGGTTGGGTGGATCTTCTAGAATTATATAAGTTGACCTTAAAGTCAAAGATAGTCAAAGGGGGATAGATAGTCATTGTATGTGCGGTAGAGGAGCACATTTTGGATTTTTTTGGGACATCGAAACGGTTTGGGCAAAGCCGGTTTGTGTTGAAACCGGTTCGGGTCAATGTTTGCTTGTAACTACGCAGTACGCCAAAACAGGAAGGCTCAATCAATACCATTTGTCAAATGAAATAACGACTCTGAATTCTTCAAATCTTGCTACATTACTTAAGGAGCACACATTTGATTTGGCTAAAAATAAAGAAAATAATTAAAACATGGGTAATTATGTTGAATTACAAAGAACTAACTCGGTTTTTGGTCAAAGGAATGATTTGAAAGGAACGATAGTAGTGTTTTTTAGCCGAACCGAGCATACCAGTTCAGTTTGTTGGCAGTAGACCCGCAATGAATGAGCAGGCTGGACGGTTCTTGCAATTGGGCGGTTGAACCAGGGACATCGTATTGGACCGGGTTTGAGAAAAAAAAAACTTCTAAAATCCAATTATGAGACAAATAAAAGTTTGTTTAGTCGTTTAAAAAACAAAATTCAAATGATTTGTTGCACATCATAAGATGTCAAAATATACACACAATTATACACTTGCTTCTGATTTGATGTTTCAACAAGCAAAATTCACATCATGACTTGAGTAATGGAGGAAAATGAGTGGAATCCACCATAACGTGAGTTGAGAGATGAGGTTGAATGATGGAGACAAAGTGAAAAACTGAGTTGGCATTGACGTGGCACAAACATGACGAATGAGAGGAAATGATGGGAATGATCTATACATCTTAGCCTAAGTGTCGCATCACACACTTAACCCTTTTTACTCTGTATCTCCTAAAGAAAATGGTTTAACCTCATTTAACCATGGCCTTAATTTAATTTAAAAACAATTCTTAAATTATTATGTGTGAGTATGAAGGATTTAAAAGCTCATTAACACTTCAACCCATCTTGTCTTTAACGATTGGTGTCTCAATCGTTAACCTTTGCCAAATCAGCTTTGGCTCCATGTACGTTAAGGTATACCCTAGGGCCTTTGTTTATTGCAAGCTATCTCCCTTCGTTATTGAGTTCCTGCGATATGTGTTTTTCAGGTTCGGGGATCTTCTCGAGTTGTACAAGTGTACTTCTCTACTAAAGTCCTAAATAGAAGGCTAAAGCTTTTTATGCAATATTGTTGATTACTTTTGTTGTATATCATGATCACAAGATGTAAATATACACCCAATTATATACTTGGTTCTGAGTTGATGTTTCAACAAGACAAAAATCACATCATGTGTATTTTGTATGTTGCGTCTCATCACACTAGACCGAGCCGAAACACACTGGACCAAATCGACAACTCTTGCTTCAAAACCTGTTTCTAAACCGAATCGGTTTGGGTCAAACCGGTTTTAACCAGGCTCTAACCAAACCGGTTCGGTTTGAGAAAGGAACCGGTTTTGTACACCCCTTTTATATAATTATATATGTAAAATTTTCATTTTTTTTATTAGGATCGGTCTCAAACTTTCATGGGGATCGTCTCAAAATTCCGTATGGGTCGATGTCAAAATTTTACAGGGAATGTTCAGGAATTTTACATTATATTAACAGTGTCTGCCAATGCCTGCACATAACCGGTGTCAAAAACCATCAGCAATGATGAAACGTACAATAACTTATTATAAAAAAGAAAAAAGAAAAAAAAATTATTTAACCAACTAACTCGACCAAACTAAATTAAAACTCTCTCTCTCTCTCTCTATTATTGTACGTAATCATCTTCTTCTTCTCCTTCACCTTGTGATTTACTATCTGACTCTGTGATTGAATTTGTTCATGTTTTCAGGTCATCAACACTGAAATGGAAGTCCTAAGAAGATGGTGCTCACACCTCCTCCGTTGTTTCAAATTGCAAACCCAATCAGACGAAGAAAATCGATTATGTTTCCTAGTGAAATCATCGATAATATTCTGTCCAGACTCCCTGTCAAATCCATACTCAAACTCAGTTCCGTTTCCAAACCATGGCTCTCTCGGATATCCGATCCCTCATTCATTAACCTCCAGCTCACCCACGCCACCACCGCCTTTTTCATTCCGGCTATCGATAAACCCACCCGCAAACTCCTTATCTTCTCCACCAATGATCACGGTGGATCACTCACTCATCTTGGGACAATCGACGGTAATTACTCTTTGATCAATCAAACTGAACATGTGAATGGGTTAGTATTGTTGAATGTCAGGAATACTGATCAATATCATTGCTATGAAGCTATCGTTGTTAACCCTAGCACGCGTAGCATGATTAAAATTGGTAATTATGAAGCTTATGGAAACGATTATGACATGTTTTTCTTTGGGTTTGATGAGTCCACAAATGAACACAAGATCTTGAGAATGTGTGGTGCTATAAATGCTTCAACTCCGACACTTGAGATTATTGTTTTATCTAGCTCAAATTACTCATGGAGAAAGATTGACGACGCTACTTTTGATATTGGTCGGAAGAATTTATGGTTTATTAACATCGGAAGCAGTGTTTGTGTTAATAGTGTTATACATATTATGCTTCTAGGGACAGTTGAAATATTGGCATTTGACTTGAGAAACGACACGTTTTCTATTCATAACGTTCCTCTAGATGAGAGGCATTTTAACCTCAATGGGGGGTATATTAGGAACAATCCATACCTCATGAAAATCAATGGATGTATAGGAGTTGTTGATTTTGATCGTGTGCTGGAAGCCAACGAAATAAATATCTGGATACTACAAGACTATGAAAATCATGTTTGGGTGAAAGAAACCGTTATTTCCCCCGAGCCTTGGGGTGCTCTAGGTTGCCCTTTCCCGTTAGATGCTTTTTCAACCGACGAGATTATCTTTCCCATGAGAAATTCTAGGAACGTGATTAGTGCACTTATCTACAACATGAAGAGTAGATGCTTCAAATCGGTTAATTTCACTCTAGACCATCTGTTACTGCGTTCACAAAGCGTGTGCTTCAATCAAAGCAAATGTTATCTTGAAAGCATCGTGCCTTTATAGCCTGATTTGATAATCCAAATGTTATCTTGGAAGAACAATTAAGTTTCTTAGTACCCAACATTAGGAAAAAGAATTATGGTTCTCTATCTTTATTGTATTGTTCTCATCTCTACATTAGTTAATAGTTATTAGACTTTAATAATTATTTTGTATTGTACTATCTCTTAACGTATATCTTAAGAGGGGAGATTTATGAATTATGAAATGGACAACGATTAATACCAATTTAAATTCTGCTATCTGTTTTCATGTTTCATATTAAACCTCAGCACAAGCAGACACATATCATGTTTCTTTGAAGTTTAGGTTATACGGGTGCAAAATATATGTAACTTAAAAAGTAAGATGTCAATTTAAGAAACCAAAAGCTGACAGATTATTAGGCCAAGAGGCAAACTTTTAAGAAAATTATACATAGTAAACCCATAGATAACAGTAACAAAAAGGTATTACTATTAATTATCTAACATTATCGTGTTTGATAATTGCAAATATCCCCCCCCCCCCCCGGTAGTGACCCAACCCATGCACACCATTGTCCAATCAGGTTAAATGATGGTATTGAGGGGTGAAGGAAAAACTAAGGTGACTTTAACTAGTAAATGGTTCAGAGTGGTGAAGGAAAAACTAAGTATAACACATAACCTTATTGATTTCAATCATAGAGATCGGTTACAAACCACACCCGGTTATTAATATTAGAGGTGACAATATAGATGGATTGTGTTGGATTGGGTCTTGGTCAAAATGAGTTTGAGTCAGGATCTATATGGATCTTGATATGTTTAAAACAAGTTAAGTTAGGATGAGTTAAGTCAACCCATCTTAATCCATTCTAATCTCGAAGAATTCTTTTGATTCATCTTGATCAATTTTACTTTTAAAAATCTTGATCCATTTTACTTTAAAAATTTATCCATGTGAACAAAAAAAAAATCATGGGTTTATTTTGCCACCTCAATAGTAACTATTGACCGATTACAATGTAAACCTTCTATACGCAAAAACCAAAACCCAAACCCTAAATCATCCCTAACTAAATAAATATTCGTATTGTATATATTTTCATGTCCTCACGATCGATAAACATAATGGGAGAATTGTGTTTACGCCACTTGAAAACTCTAAAACAACAACTAGACGATGACGGATTTGATATCCCTACCGAAATAATAACCGATGAGATCGTCTCGAGACTCCCCGTCAAATCCATACTCAAAGTCAGATCCGTCTCCAAACCGTGGCTCTCTCGGATATCCGATCCTTCGTTCACCAAGCTCCAGCTCACTCGTGGCTCCACCGCCTTCTTCATTCCCGTCGTCGATAGACACACCCGCAAACTCCATATATTCTCCGCCAATGATCATGGTGGATCACTCACTCATCTCATGGAAATCCACCCCATAAAACTTGATCTTATGCTCGTAGAGATGAAACATGTGAACGGGTTAGTATTGTTGACTCATTTGAATGACTATGAAGCTATCGATGTCAACCCTAGCACGCGTAAGATGCTTAAACTTGATTATGGAACTTATGCAACATCAAAGCATGTCAAGTACTTCTTCGGGTTTGATGAGTCCACTAATGAACACAAGATTTTGAGAATGCGTGGTTTTGGGTCAACTCCTACAATTGAGATTATAGGTTTATCAAGGTCAAATTACTCATGGAGAAAGATTGATGCTAGTTTTGATATCAGTCCGAATAAATGGTCTCGTGACATCAGAGGCAATGCTAGAGGCAATGTTTGTGTTAACAGTGTAATACATATCTTGCTTCGAAGGACTGTTGAACTTTTGGCATTTGACTTGAGAACGGAAACGTTTTCTATTGTTAAGGTTCCTCCTCCATATGACAAACCTGAAACGAATTATAGGACCAGTCCGTATCTCGTGAGAATCAATGGATGCATTGGACTTGTTCCTTCTTATTGTCTGGTGAAAACCAAGGAAATGCATATTTGTATATTAAAAGACTATGAAAATCATGTTTGGGTGAAAGAAACGATTGTATTCCCGGAGTCTTGGAAGGGAGTTGTTCATCCTATCCAGGATTATGTTTCGATGGGCGAGATTATCTTTGCACCGAAGAATCTTTGCAATGGGATTAGGGCACCTATCTACAACATGAAGAGCAGAAGTTTTAAGTCGGTATCATTCACTCTAGACCATCCGGGATTAACAGACTTACGCGTCTATCAAATCAAATGTTATATTGAAAGCATCGTGCCTTTATTAGCGACTTAACTGGAGATATTCATGCACGCCAAGTGCTTGGTACTTTTTTTTAAGTGAATCAGAAAGCGTTTACTTGGTAATCCTATTATTTGTTTGTATTTTGAATCATTGGTATGATAGCTTTATTTTTGTATACCTATTATACCAAATTAAGTTTGTTATTTTTATTTTTTTGGTTGTTCAATAAACCAAATTCACAAATCAATCACACAAAAACAAGTATCCTTCAAGTGTCAATGAAGCAAGAAAACCTTCAACTAAACTACTAGATAATTGTATATATTTAGTACAAGAATCATGTCTAAACAAGTAGATCAATAGATAAAAAAAACACAATTACTTACAAACTAAGGTTATTATCTTGAGTTGGTGACGGTTACTTACCAACTGCACGAAAAGATAATTTCCGAGTCGACAGTGGCGAAACTTGGACTAAGACATTGAGGGGGCCGAATTCAAAATGTATAAATAATTTCACAAACGAAGGCGGACGGGCTCAAATTTTCGGCAAAAAACGGCTAAACTTACACAACGTATAAAAAATTTCGCCCGAAAACGGCTAAAATTTACACTACGTATAAAAATTTCGACCGAAAACGGCTAAATTTACACTACGCATAAAAAATTTCGCCCGAAAACGGCTAAATTTTACACTACGTATAAAAAATTTCGACCCAAAACGACTAAATTTACACTACGTATAAAAATTTTCAGACGAAAACGGGTAAATTTACACTGCTCCGTAAAAAAACAGGGGAGGCCGGGCCCTTGAGAACCTTCGCCACTGCGAGTCGAGATCAGCAAGAGCCCGAATCTAAAAACAAACGAGCATCAACTCCAAATATGTTACGTACTCGTGAGCAAACAATAATAAGAAAGAATGATGTAATTTCTCAAAGCAAGCTAGTGATATGCAAGTACTAAAATAGAAAACAATAGCTTGTTAAAAAACAATACACTAAATTTTTATATTAAGAAAAAACTTAACAATTTGCAAACAATTTTTTTTTACTTTCCGATTCTCACTTTAACATCCCACTTAAATAGCTAGTGTGCGGATTAACGTTAAAAAAGCCGAATACATTTTAAACATTAAGACGAAGAAGCTACGGACCCCGAGGCAGAAGTAATTAGATGCCTCGGCGCCCTCTTGAACCTCTTTTGGTTCCGCCTCTTCTCTTGCATCAATCTGTCTAGATAAAGTTTGTATTTTTGAAGATGTGTCGCGACGTCCTCTTGTCGCAATCCTTCAACATTTATCAATCGCAATACTGTTTCAGGATCCGCCTTCTCAATGCCGAGTCATGTAACAGCATCTACAAATCGCTTATGCAGCTGCTCCGGTGTCCAGATGAAATGATGATCAGATGCCAGTGGTTCTGCGTGATCACAAACCTGATCTTCAGTCAACGGTGAAGCAGTTTGAGATGCTTGTGGTCCACGTACGTCGTTAAGTGATGGCGGTTGACCAAACGAATCCTTATAGCCACCGCTGGAAGTGGTTTGAGAACACACGAGTGGCCGCACAGCGTCCCTAGACAAGGCACTAGCTTGATTAATATTATTGTAGCTATCATCAATAGCCATTGGATCAAAGCTCCTGGTCGCCGACCATGACAACGAGGGAGGTGGTTCGAAGGAACTCATTTTGCAGATGGGTTTGGTTTTGAATTTGGAAATTATAATCAGATGTGTGTATATATATATATATAGAGGTATTGGATCATTTCAGAAGTTCTTTTACATCGAGAAGTGCGAGAAGTGAAGGTGTAACTCCATTAATCCCTAATTTCACTCCATTTTTTATGTGTAGGTGTGTTGTGTAGGTGCATATGTATGTGTGTAGGTACGTATGTTTGTATATGTGTACGTATGTTTGTATATGTGTAGGTGCATAGGTTTGAATGTGGCTCGGTGCATTTATATATTTGTAGGTAGGTTTGAATGTGTAATTAAGACATAAATACAACCAACCTACATATATGTATGTAACTTCATAAGAAGTGGAGTGAAATTAAGGATTAATAGAGTTATACATTCACTTCTCGCACTTCTCGCTGTAATATCACTTCTCGCAAGATCCATCCCCTATATATATATATATTTATGATGTACACTGTACAATACTCTACACGAAGCAACGCTGCAAAGAAGAAGAAGCTGCCATGCACCAAAAGCATGGTTTAGTGACAAAATACAAAGTAATAGTACAGGGTAAAGTTAAAATACAAATTGAGATAAAAATGAAAAGTGTGAAAAGGATTTGTGATCACACAAAAAACTCTTTAAAAAATCAAAAATAAATAAAAAAAATCATAACTCAAAATATAAATAAAAAACGAAAAAAATTCTAAAAACTAAAATGTTTCCGCCATCATTCCCGCAAAATAAATGATGAAAAAATAAAAAATAATGACGAAGAGACACAATGCCGATATCAAAAACACAATGACAAAAATGAACAAAAGACACAATTATAACTAAAAAAGACACTATAGATCGCAAAATATAACACAATGCCGAACAAAATATAGCACAATGCCAAGTAATATAACACAATATAAAGAAAAAATGACACAATTAAAGGAAAAAGACACAATCAATGACGAAAACAAACATAAAACACAATGATAAATAAAAAGATACGACTTTTTTCACTTACCATTGTGTTTTTTTAGAACGAGAAAGACGGTGAAAACAATTTTTGTGTTTTTACTTTTTTCGTTTTTTTATTAAATTTTGAGTTATGACTTTTTATTAATTTTTTTTCGATTTTTTAGAGGCTTTTTTTTATATGACTATAAATTCTTCTCATTTTTCTCATTTTTATTCCCCTTTGTAGAAATATTGACCCATATTAGTAGTAGTAGTTAGGGGTGTCCAAAATATTAGAACCCGATTAACCTGACCTGACCCGAGCTCGAATAAACTAACTAGAGTCAGGTTAATAGGGTCAAAAAGTATTAATCGGGTTATCCAGGTTAACCCGAATTTTAAATAGTGTCGGGCTTCAGGTTTGGTTTTGGAAAAAAATTGGGTTTCGGAATAACCCGATAATTAATTAACTTAAGTAGCCGAACCTGTTGTGCAAGATATATGTTATGTACAAAACAGAAAATCGATTGACCCATTTTTGCTCCATCTGATTTTTTTATATATACTTTAGATACTTTAAAGTTCAATTGTCTAAATTGAATTTGCAATGAACTATATTTTTTAAGTTTGTTCTTGCAATATTTTCCTCCTTCATGGGATTATATCAATTCTGGTTTTTTTTTTTTTTTTTTTTATGCCTTTTGTTGGTCAAAATTCTAGAGCATCCTAAAATAGTAAAAAGATATTTCATTGACTTTTTGAGATGGAAACCATTCAATACTTTGAGTAGGTTGACTGGAAAATTATGTTATTTTTGTCAAATTCAATACAATAATTGTGATTTTTCAAATCAAGAATTGTAAAATATGTTTGGATACTATACTTCCCACTAGTTATAGCATAAAATTCAATTTAAAATGATAGAAGACTCGGCTAACCCGAATTTTAATAAAATCGGGTTAAATTATTTTTAAGAAAAAACAATTAACCCGAACCCAATCAGGTTTACCTGATTTATACCCCCTAGTAATAGTAATATAGTAGACTGATTATCATTATTAATATTATTTAACATTATTATTTATTATTTTTTTTGGGGGGTGGGGGGTGGGGGGTAGATTACAAAATTTAACTAACCACTTGGGGTGGTGGAAAAGTTTTCTTTTCAAAAGAGAGGTTATGGAAGGCCCTGTCACCGGTGCCTTACATTTGGTCGTTGGATTTACTCATAAACGTAGTTCTTAATATCATAGTTAATTAAAAATCCGCGGAACATTAAAACATTCATAAAACATTACATAATAAGTCATAACATGTCTTAAAACATTCATATTGTCTTTTAAAATCAAACATAACATAACAAGTTTTCGGATGCCAGACTCTTATTCTTCTGCCATGTGCCCCGCTCAAGCCAGCTGCTTCATTCTACTCACTTGCGTGCATACTAAAAGTCAGTTACGCTGAGTGAGTTCTAGTTAATCATACAACATACCATACATTCATTACTTTATAATTTTGCTCATACTTTATATCCTCTTACTTCATACATAGTATATATTCTTGCCTTCATACCTTATTCTAATTTCTACTTTACATTATTCTATTCTGCCTCGGATATTATTAGGGTCCGGTCCCGTTTCTGCCTTGAGTATTATTAGGGCTCAGTCCCTTTTCTGCCTCGAGGTTATAAAGGGCTCGGTCCCTTTTCTGCCTTGAGTATTATTAGGGCTCAGTCCCTTTTATGCCTTGGATATTATTAGGGTGTAGTCCCTTTTTCTACCTTTCTATCTCTTACCTTCATTCATAACATACATACATATCATTCATATCTCATACATAACATTATAACTTGACAGTACGTGCAATATCCGAAGATCGTTCACGTGCCAACAAACAATCATTCTTACCTTTCACATAATCACATAAAGCATACATTTATCACTTAGGATAGATGTATTAACAATCACATCGAGAATGCACACAACCCCGAAAACATAACAAGGAATGGGGCTAGAAACTCACCTGAATGCGGTTACGTTCACCGTTAATTGTTATTCCTTTCTTCAGTTAGGCGCGGCTAACTGTATAATAATTATTCGTATCAATTATCTATTACTAGCCATATCACGTTTCTATTCTAATTATAACCCTCAACGGACGGGGGTCCGGGGGCAGCGCCCCTGGCAGCGGGGTCTAGGGGCGGCAGCCCCTAGCAGGGTCCAAGGGGCAGAGCCCCTGGTTGGGGTCGAGCTGCCAGATCAGCTTGGAAAAATTGTATTTCCATTAACTGTCGTAACACATTTTCCATTAGGATTTTAAATCATTAACTAATTGCTAACTTAAAAGTTCAAGGGCTGATTTGTAATTAATTCATTCTTTTCTAGGTCCAAGGACCATTCTGTCATTCTGTTAAACTTCTAATTCGTTACTGGTTCATCGCGAATTGGACTATCCTAGCGAACTGGTTCCTATAACGAATTGAACCCTTAACGAACTGGACTCCTTAACGAATCAGTCCATAAAGCGAAACAGTCCAAGTAGCGAATTGAACTTTCTAATTTGTTATTTCTTTTAATGAACTAATCATAACGAATCAAGGGTAATTCGTCACCCTTTTCCCTTAACGAATCAGAGACGAATCATAGGCGAACTAGAGCTAGTTCGATGTGCTCCGTTATGCGAATTAACTAACGAATCACCTTCAATTCGTTAGTTCCCTATAGCGAACTAGGGCTAGGTCAGGGAATGTCAGAATATTCCCTGACATTCCTCATAACCTCGTACCACTTTCCGGCGCCGCCATCGCCGGAAAATCGCTAATCTCACCGGAAAAACGTATTTTCACCGTTTTTACACCGTTTTTCGTCAGGGAACTAGGCTTAAGTGTGTGTTTTGGTGGTGTATGGATTATGTGTAAAATGAGGAATTAAATGTTGATTATGGGTTTATATATTTATGGATCATGGGCTTAAGCCCATGGTCATGGGCTTAAGCCCATGGTCTTTCCATCTTTCTTTCCTAACCCAAGTCTATAACCCATATTCATTTACCCAACACTAGCCCAACTCGTAATCTATTTATCTAAACCGATAACTACCCACTAAAAAACAACGAAATTTATTTTATTATAATAACCAAAAGTAGGATGTTACAGGTTACCTGCCATAGAGTTTTAAAAATATAGGGGTGTGAGAGTTTAAAGCACCTTTTCAAGTATAATGTCGTGCCCTCGCAACCTCGCTTAAATATGGCGATAGGCCTAACAAGATGTCTCTTCTCCCTTGGTAACGACGGAGAGTCTGAAAAAGATATTTTCCCCATCCTATGTAAGTATGTAACGACAGGGAGTTTACAAAAGGTAAAAAAATTTCTCATCACCTATGCACACCGTAAAAATGTATTTATTTATTCATTTTGCAAGGCGTGGACTTTGTGTACTTTGTTTTATGTTATGTTAACGTTATTCCCTACTTCTGGAGACTTTTGCAACATGTATTTAATTGGTATATATCAAATCTACTTTGGATGCGTGTAATGTATGTGAAAAGGCCTAACTTATCTTGAAAACTAAAATAAAAACACCGGGTATGTGTGAAACCAGAAAATGTTCATTAGTCCACGCCAAATAAATAGACTTTTACGGTGTGGATAGGTGATGAGAGAAGTCTCCTTCTCATGTTGCAGACTTCTCGCCATTATAAAAGGAGGAGAGATACCGTTTTCAGACAGACTCCCTGAAGTTTTTGCAGTCCACGCCATTAAGAGCCTTTTTCTAACCTTAAGCGAGGGCACAACCTCGTACCTAAAATAATGTTTTACATTCTCTGAATACCTCCGACACCCCATATACTCCCCCCCCTCAAAAAAATAATTCTATATATTACTTTTGGAAGTTTTCTTTGTATTTTAAAGAGAGTTTTCTTTATATATTATAACTAGTAATAATAATAGAACGTGTGCTTGCGGCGGGTAAGAGTGTTAGTGATGATGCATCTATTACATGTATACCAATGGATTTATATAGACATAATACACAATAAAAATAAGCAAGTAACACAATTAATGAAACGTATGTACAATTAAAATTTAGTTTTAATTAAAATAAGTTAAATAAAAAGGAAATTAAACGAACAATTAGACGTATAAAAAATTAAAAGAAAATTAGTTGTTAAAAAAATGAAATAAAAAATCAACTAAAGTGAAAAATTTATCAAAATTCGAGACATGAATGGAAACGTAAATTGGTTAAACGAAAACGGGGTAGAAACGTAATTTGATTAAAGAAAAATTAGCCAATAGCTAATTGACACGTAAACCAATCATGAATAAGCATCAATGTTATCCTAAGGTAGAATGATGTCCACTCATTGGGCTCCATTAGGGGCTTACTTCTGAGTTCCAAAACATTTTAGTCTGTGGATCAGACAAACGACGACAAGTATTCTATGATCAAACAAACTCAACATTTGAACGGGTTAGCATTGTTGAATGTGAAGAATACTCATTTGTTTTACTCTGAAGCCATCATTGTTAAACCCTAGCACGCGTAAGATGCTTAGATTTTATTATGGAGATGTTGGAGTATTTGAGCATATTAGGTTTTTGGGCTTTGATGAGTCCACTAATAAGCATAAGATTCTAAGGATGGTTGGATCAACTCCCACAATTGAGGTAATGATTATTTCTTTGTCGGATGATGATACATGGAGAAAAGTCAATGCTTGTTTGATACTTGGCAGAAGCATCTATATTCCGGTAACATCGAAAGCAGTGTTTGTGTCAATAGTGTGATCTATTTGATGCTTCCGACGACGCTTGAGATTTTGGCATTTGACTTAAGAACCGACACGTTTTCTACTTTTAAAGTTCCTCTGGATGAGTATGTGTCTTATTATCTTACTATAAGGAATCATAGTAGGATTGATCCGTATCTCATGAAAATTAAAGGATGCGTAGGAGTTGTTTCTCTTCATCGTGCGGTGGAAACCAACAAAATTCAAATCTGGATATTAAAAGACTATGAAAATCAAGCTTGGGTGAAAGAAACCATTGTATTACCTAATCCTTGGAACATATTAGGTTCTCCTACCCCGTTAGATTCCGTTTCAACCGACAAGATTATCTTTTCAGTGAGAAAGGTAGGGAATGTGATTAGTGTACCTATCTACAACATCAAGAGTGAATGTTTTAAATCGGTTAATTTCACTCTAGACCATCCGTTATTGTGTTCACCAAACTTGTGCTTCTTTCAAATTATATGCTATCTTGAAAGCGTCATGCCATTATTAGTGACTTGACTAAACATATCAAAAGTGTGTGGTCCTTTGTTTTGGTGAATAAGGAAACACTTATTTGGTAATTTGATCATCTTGTTATTTGTTTGTATTTTGTATCATGCCAATTTGATTATCATGTTATTTGTTTGTATCTTGAATCATTGGCATGACAAACTAGAGCTTTATCTTTGTATAACTGAAAATTATTTTTTTTTTCTCTCTCTCTCTATTCTTGAGCCTTTTGTTAGGATCAACTGGGCACTTGAAATCTTGGGTTGGGTGTAGTTTAAAAATGCAGACAAAAATAATTAACAGATAAAAAATTACATAAATTAGATAACAATGTTCATAGAGCTTTCACAGATCATTTTGCTGATAAGCTGCAAATTTTCGTTATAAGGTGAGTAGGCTGGATTGCTCAAAGTAGTGTTTTAAGGCCGAACCGAAAACATGCTTGATGGTGGTATACCCGCTTTGAAATGGCTGTGGACGGTTCTCGCAGTTGGGCGGTCAAATCAGTGACATCCAGTGACATGGTATTAGTTCTGATCATGTTTGAGAGAATTAACATTCTTTTTATAAGTTGTAAGATTCAAATATATTTTAAAAAGTGATTATAAAGTCTATACTTAAGATATTCAAACCAAGTAATCAAGGCATGAGGGCTGTTCACGAGTCAAGCCAAAGTAGGTTCGAGCTCGAGCTAGAAATTAAATGAGGCAGCTTGGCTCGGCTCTAGCTCGAGCTTGAAGTTAAACAAGCCTAAGATCATCCCAACAAGCCGAGCCATGACCCGAGCAGAGCTAGGGTCAAGATTGGCCCAGTTACAAAAATGATCCAGCTCGACGCAGGTTGTTTCAAATCAAGTCTTATTACCTAGTTAGCTACGAGCCCAAGATTCGAGCCACAAACTATTTGAACAGAATCACTCCCATAGCTCAAACCCAACATGGCCCCTTTGATTTCAAGTCATTTTAGGTTTCAAAACAAGACTCATACAAAAGTTATCTCAGATAATAGAAACATTATATTATCACATATCAGAAACAATAACCAAATTAAACAACCAATTTCTTCAAGAAAGATTATCAAGTTCTACCATCAGAAAATCAATAAAAGTAAACTACAACAATGATAATCTTCACTAATGTGTACCAATTTTGATTTACTCTCAGCAGTCAAAACCATTATATCTTGAAATCATTCAGATAGCATATGAACAGATTAACCGTAAACATCATTATCCTCATCATCATCAGAACTAACCGTTCGTTTCGCCTGCTTATTCTTCTCCAACTGAACCTGCGTATCCATAAACAACTGCATCCTCTGCACCTCTAAATCCTTAGTAAACTGCATCCTCTGTTTCTCCAATTCAATAATCTGCTTCTGTTTCTCGCTCTCAATCCTCTCGTAAATCTCTCCAAACTGCTCAATCGCCCTCGAAAGCCGTTTTATCGAATCCGTCTCATCATCTCCATTACCTTTCCTAACCCTGGAAACCCTAACACCTTCATCCTCACTACTCACCTGCAACTCGTCATCCTCCGATCCTTCCTCCGATGCCGCCGCAGCTGCCGCCGCAACCGCAGAGTAATTCCTTCGAAAATACGACTCGTCTATCGGAAACTGCGTCATCGCAGTGGACGCAGGCTTCCGGTAAGCCAACGACGGCGTGGATTTCTCTGCGGAGTAATTCCGCCGAGAATACGACTCGTCAACGGCTAACGGCACCGGAAACGGTCGTTTCTGCGGCGGAACCGGAAACGGAGTCACCGCCGTCGCCGGAGAAACCTTCCGGTACGTCACCGGAACACCTGCCGGTGAATCCAACGGCTCCGACGGAGATGATTTCTTAACAGATGACGTATTAGATCCGATTAACATATCCATACGTTCATAAAACGGCCAATTAGATCCAGAAACCCTAGCTTTCTCAACCTTATACTTCTTCTTCAACGTATCAATCCGATTCTTACACTGAACATCTGTACGTATAGTTTTCTTACTATGACCGTGACGGCTGTTAACGGCGTCAGCAACGTATTGCCAATCCTTTTGACGGAGGTTTCCACGGTTAAGTTCTAGGTAACGGCGGCCCCAAACGTCAACGAGAGTCGACGTGGCATCTTCGGTCCAGCAATCCTCACGGTTAGGTGCCGCACGTGACGGCGGCGTAGGTACGGCGGCAGCCGGAGATGGTGTAGTGGTTATCGGTAGGTTTTCGGCCATCTAGGGTTTGTTAATAAGAATAATAATAATCGGTGAGAATTTGGGGGAAAGAGATAAATAGAGGGGAGAGAAGAGTACAAGTGGGTGAAGCGTTGGGTTCCATTGTCTCCGACGTACGGCGCCTACTCCGACGTTATCTATGCTTTGGTGAGTTGTCCTTTGGATGGCTTTGTTTAATTGTACGTTTCCTTCTAAGGTTTGTTTATTATTCAAATCTCAACAATATGGTTACTAACTTAAATGGTAATAAACTTTCATCATTTATTAACTAAACCTTTCCAATTAGGGATGACCGTTTTTGGTACAGGTATAGATTGGTATTGGTAATAGTACTGGACTGATATTGAATTCGAAAACCGATTTGGTATCGTTATCAAGTTTTGAGTTAATTTTGCAATTTTTGATACTGGTTGAGTGGTTGGTACTGGTCTCTATTCCAAATATGGTGTATTGGTAAGAAGTCTGGCTCAACATTTTGGTGAGGGCATGGATGGCTCAATGAAGAAAGATTGGCATATTTGTGATCTCCGGTTCGATTTAGAGAGCATCCGAGTTTTATCACTAGTGAGTCTTCTATCGGGGTGAGTTTTTTCGTAACTGGATAGCTTATATGCGCTTAAGGCTCCGTACAATTGGGTTGAGCAAGCTAGCGGTGGCTTTTGCTATTGAATCACATCGTACAGAGTACCCAAATAATTCTCTGTTTGTTGGTTAACCAAAAAGAATCTATAAACCTTTTAGGATTATGTTATTCTAGCTTTTTTTTATGTTTGAACGATCAATTAAGAAAATTTTATTAATCAGTAAATTGTTGACCTAATAAATTGCTAGATCAACAAAATTACAACACCATCGGACCATATTACTATTACAAGTGAACCCCATTACCACCTGTCTATACATTTACAACCAATCTATAACGAAAACTCACAACCACTCTCAAGTAACGCTTGAGTTTTTTGATCAATAAGAAACTCAAAGCTTTCATTTCATCTATCATGAAAATTTTATTAATAAGTGTTATTCTTATTTTAATTAGTTAAATATAATAATTTTAAGGATTTATATTAGGGTTATACTTTTCTAGAACGACATTCATCATTAAACTACGAAATTTCAAATATTTTGATGGAACATCTTTACCACACATTTTTTTTTTATTATCAACTAGTAATTTTTATTATCAACTAGTGATTGATTAACTTTAACATAAACTTTCATGGTTTTTTGGTTTTTTTTATAAAGTAATTCATCTTTTAAACCCAAGACAGACCTAATAACAAACCAATATATTTATGCTAGAAAAAAAACGTTTCAAAAACCTAATATTATTGTGTTAGACTTTAACTTCCTTTTGGTGTGTTTGATTTGGTGGAAAGCTTACGGTGGCTGAATTCGCTAACAGAGAAGAGGGTAACTTTATTTCATTTTTTCTTAAAACATACAAGATTTATACTTTAGAAACATTATCAACCTAAAATCATAATAAGAATTTTGTTAATAATAATAATAATAATAATAATAATAATAATAAACAGGGTTTTTTTTAATGTTATAGACGAATCAAAAGTTCAATAAACTTTTCGTGGATGCTCGTTCATTTACATATGCATTATGGTTAATTAAATAATATTAATAATAAAGAAAACATGTTCATTCCGGACAGGCGGACATAAAGCGACGAGTTCATTTACTTGAGGAACGAACACTAGCAAGAAAATATGTTTTGTTTCTGTGCTCATGTTCGTTTATTAAGTAAACGAAAATAATATGATCACTGTTCGCCCTACTTGGTTTTGAATTAGTTACATATTTTCATTTCTTGTATCCCAAGTTGTAGGTTCCCAGCCGGATCTACACAGAATATCTCGTTCTACGTAGGTGCGGAATCCCTACGTAAGACGTTACGAGCGTAGAAGACGATATACGTTAACACGATCAAACACACGTTACAATAAACAAAGACTCGTTGTATTGCAACTAGAAACACGTGATATCAATCACTGATTACACAAACTCGTAAACTCGTACAATACTTGATTACTAACCTAGCCGATACGATACATATATATCAGACGACAACTTCGCTTGGCATGTTCAGGCGAAGTTGTTCCTAACTTCGCTTGTTCCACAAGTTCGCCTATACAAGCGAACTTGTGAGAACTTCGCTTACATACAAAACACAAATCCAACTAACTCGATTACAGACACTATATACTGAACTACTGACATCATGCACCAACACAAGTCCCGATCGATAAACAAACACGAACTAAAAATACTAACGCTCGTTTATATTAATTACAAAATATAACTCAAAAAACTTATTACACTGAGATTTTTAGAATTAGATATCTCCTAATCATACTCGAATACAAATGCTAATCAGATTCAAACTATCTTTATATAATATACTTAATAGATAAACCAACTTGTTTATTTATCCTTTTACTATTAGAACGAGTTTGATTACGACTCGAAGTCGTTTGGCCAACATTATCAACATGAATCACATAAAAATTAAGTGGTTGAATATCATATGCATGATGTGAGATGCATGGTTTACACTTCAATATGCATGGTTTGGTTTTATGGTGGCTTTAACTTGTATAAGATGTTTCTGACAGCAATTAATGTGATATAATTTGTTGTTGTCTTGCAGAAATGGACTTCGAGCCTATGAATCAGCCTGATGATGGTAAGCCTCCAACATTCTGTTTTGATTGTATGTTTTGAAATCATTAGCCATATACTGTTTGTTTCTTACAGGTAATGCGAAGTAGAAGACGAAGCATAAGAAACGAAAATCAGATGTTCAGGATATGTATGTATATTTATGCATGTATGTTGTTAACATTCTGTTATGATTGTATGTATGTATGTATGTATGTATGCATGCATGTATGTATGTTCTTAATGATATCGTTCGTTACAAAGGTAATAACGAGAAGAAGAGGAAGCGCGCACGTTTAGATGGTTTGGTCTCTGAATCTGAATCCGATGATGGCGATCTCAGTAAAGTACCAAGACTAAACTGCTGTTATAATCATCATCTTTGTATCGAATCATTCAAATCACCAAAGAGGTGTTTGGCTTTGAAAGTAAATAAACATAACTGATTTCTCTGTCTTTGTGTATATATATAACTAGCATTTTACCCGGCACTTTTGGCCGGGGTAGGTTGGTAAAACCCGGGCAATGGTATACCAAGCGTTATCGGTCGCAAGAGTTGAGGCTGTAAGTCGACGCAAATTCAGTCGGGTTCAGTCACGTGTGTTATTGTACGGGAACTAAATCCAAAATAAAAACAAAAAATAATAAAATTTGAGGCGGACCAAGTGGCGTTGGCTGGTAAAACTCGGTCGTTGGTAAAATCCTACCGTTGTCAATCTCGGGCGTTGAGACGGCAAATCTTTGCAAATCGATTGGTTTATGTCACGTTCGTTACGGTATCGGAACTCAAATAAAATGATTCGTGTTCTACGCTCGTAACGACCTACGCAGGGATTCCGCACCTGAGTAGATCGAGATATCTCGTGCGATCCGTCCAGGGAACCTACAATTGGTATCAGAGCTTTTGCTCGATTGTGTGGTTCGGGATATTCACGCGGGTGTAGAAATCGTCCCGTTTCGACTATTCGCGGGACGTGTTTTCTGTGTTTTTGTGTCATTCTTACCTCCTACCATCGTATACAACCCTTTACACCGTCAAAAACCTTGAAAAATCCAGATTCCAGATCTGCAGAAACTTGGTGTCCATCAGGCGAAGTAGCCGGCACTGTTCGTAGGGTTTCGGCGAAGATATAAGGTTAAGCGAAGTTATCCACAACTTCGCCTACCTTCTCAAGTTCGCCTAACTCAAGCGAAGTTCTCTACAACTCCGCCTACCTCCTAAGTTCGCTTACCTCAAGCGAAGTTAAGAATCAGCGAAGTTCTTCTGCGAAGTTAAGACTTAAGCGAAGTTATCCGTAACTTCGCCTACAGTACTTTAAAAAAAAAAATTGATTTTTCGGGTTTCTTAGTTTTCGAGAAAGATGTCGTCAATTAACATCTCTGAGTTAGTAAAGATGGAAGTAGAAGCAGGCTCAGCTACAAAAGCACCAAGGTTGCTGAAGGGAACCGATTTCGTTGCATGGAAGGATCGGTTCATACAATATGTCAAGTACCAGGATGCGAAGATGTGGGTGTGCATCCAGGATGGTTATATTCCACCAGTTATGGAGTACGAAGGTCGTGATCAGATCAAGAAGTACAGCAAAATGGAAGATGAAGAGAAAAAGATGTATGAGGCCGAGAGCAAGGCTCATGCTGCTATCACTATGGCTCTTCCACAGGAGATCCTTCATACTTTTAGAAAGTACACATCAGCAAGAGAGCTTTGGGAAGCTCTTGAGAACCGGTTTGAAGGAAATGTGGGAATCCGTGCTTCAAAGATCAAATTGCTCAAAACCCAGTTCTCAGTCTTCAAGTATTTGAAGAATGAATCTCTAGATGATATCATCACCCGATATTATCATCTGATGACTGAACTGAGCAACTATTCAATTTCTTACCAAGAAGAAGAGATAGTTGAGAAACTTCTTGATGCTCTCCCACCAAAATGGGAGATGTACACGGTGCTGATGAGGGAAGACAAAGACTTTCCCACATATGATATGGAAACGGCAGTCAACAAGCTCCGAACCTTTGAGCTTAACATGGTTAGAAAGGAGACACCTACGGATCAGGTTCAAGATCCAGGTATGTATGGTGCTAAAGTCAACACTAGCTCAGGTTCGAAGACTGAATCAGCTGCCTACTACTCGAAGGGAGAGTCGGGCGCCAACTCATCACATGAAGGGCATGTGTCAGTCAACACCAATGGTGATGTTTGCTTTGTAGCAGGTGGATCTAGTGGTTCTAAACCGCAAGCAAGAAAGAGTAGTTGCTCTCCAAGTACTTCTAGCAACAACTACTCTAAGATGCCTATGAGTGTCAAATCTGCTGAAGAGCAGTTTGGTCTCTATGCTTCTTTTATTGCTTCCTATGAGAACTACATTCAGGGGAAGATTGTTGATCCAGCTATGTTGGATGAAGATTATGACCAGATTGATGCTGATGATCTGGAAGAAATGGATCTACAATGGCAGATGGCCATGATCGTGAGAAGAGTGAAAAGGTTTATGAAAAAGACCGGAAGAAAGTTTGTCGGTGGAAGGCCAGGGTTCGACAAGACGTAGGTAAGATGCTACAATTGTCAGCAAAACGGTCACTTTGCAAAGGAATGCAGGAATGAGCGTGTAGAACGAAGTCAGGGCAGGTCTACACAGCAAAGTGGGGGTTCTAAAGATTATAGTGCCATGATGTCCAGAGAAGCTGGTGAATACAACTGGAACCTGCAGTCTGAAGAAACTTTTGAACAGGCCAATTTGGCGAAGGTTGAAACTGAAGGAAATGAGAAGGTTACCGGAGAAGAAAAAGCTTTAATGGCAGATGTTAAAGACCAGCTCTCCGAGGTATGTTCTAAACCTACTTGTTCTAAATGCGAAAACTTGTCTGAGCAATTAGCTACTATAACTGATCAGTATGTTAGTTTGGATGCTGAGTTTAAAACTTTAAAAGAAGATCATCACTATACTAAAACAAGAGAAAATAGTTATAAAGTAAAGATAAAAGCTTGTGAAAAAGATATTAAAAGTCTAAAAGCAAAACTTGCTGAAAAAATTGAAGTGATTGATCTAAGCTATGAAGTTTTGGAAGAAAAAACCAAACTAATCGCTGATAGAGAAAAACAGATTACTGATCACCAGGTGAAAGTGGTGGAACTGAATAGAAAACTTGAGCAGTTCAGAAATTCCTCTGCTATTCTTGATCACCTTGTTAGTGATCAAGGTTCCTCTGTTAAGAGGGGAGGAATTGGTTATCATGAGGTTCCACCACCTTATAACCATAATTACACTTTTAACCCTAGTGTTCAGAAATCTGTTGATTTTGAGGTTGCTCAGACAGTTCCAGTTAAGGTAACGAGTAAAGAACCAGATGTTAGTAGAGGCGAAACTAGTTCGCCTGCTTCAAGTGTTAAAATTTCCGATCCAAGTCCAGTCTCATCAAGTTCGGATAAGTCATCCGAGCCTGGTAAGGCAAAAGAGGAGGCGGTATTGCCAAGTGGTGGAGAGAAAGATAAAACAACGAAAAAGAGTTCTCCACTAAACCCGTATGTCCCACCTTATGTGAGACAAACAGTCGGTAATAAAGCCTCGACATCCAAAACACCTGTTGATAAAAAGGTTGAACATAGGTGTTGTTTTAGATGTAATCAATTAGGGCACCTTGTTGCAGATTGCCCTCTGAAGCAGAGATTCAGAGGTGTGAGACCTACTAAAACTGAGAATAAGCCTAATGGTAATCATAATACTGGTAAAAATGAAAACCATTCAAAATTCAGAAATGTGACTAATTCAGGTTTTCATAGAAACAAATCTCAGTTTTACACTGCCAATAACCAAACCGTAAGTTATAATTCCTTTAATTCACAAAGGTTTGGAAGGCCTCACAATCAATCTACAAGGAGGGATCCTAATAGGACTTACAGGAATTATCCGGATACTAACTTTGGAAAGCCAAAGTTCGGGATGTATAGATCCAAGACCAATTGGTCTTGGGTCCCTAGATTCTAATCTTTTGCTTTATCGTGCAGGAACAGTTGAACAGGGCTGCCAATAATCTTTGGGTTGTGGATAGTGGCTGTTCCCGGCACATGACGGGTAACAAAAACTTGTTACACGATTTGAAACCTGTTCAAGGAGGGAGAGTGAGCTTTGCAGGAGAAAGTGGAGGAAAGATTACAGGAATGGGAACGGTGTCTAACGGGAAGATGACATTAGAAAAAGTAAACTTTGTCGAAGAATTGAAGCACAATCTGCTGAGTGTGTCGCAGATTTGTGATAAGGAGTACACCGTACACTTCACAAAGAATGAAGCAATTGTGTTACATCCTGGTTTTCAGATACCAGAGGAGTGGATTGTGATGAAGGCTCCACGTGAGAGGAATACGTACATTATGGATATGAGGTCGACTGAAATGGCCACGGAAGAATCATGCCTTATGACAAAAGCGAGCGAATCGGAGTCCGAATTGTGGCATAGGAGAATGGGGCACATTCATCTTCGGAAGATGAACCACATTGTCAAGAATGGACTTGTGCTGGGCGTTCCCTTGAAAAGTTTCAATTTTGAAGACAAATGTCTACCGTGCAAGAAGGGAAAGCAGCACAAGAAATCCCATCACACCAAGAAGGTCAATTCAATTGCCAGTACCCTAGAATTGCTTCACATGGATCTCTTCGGTCCCGTGAATGCAAAAAGTCTAGGAGGTACTTCATACTGCTTGGTGATCACTGATGACTACTCACGATATTCGTGGGTATATTTCCTGAAATCAAAAGATGAAACGGCTCAGATGGTGAAGAATTTGATTACCAAAGTTGAGAACGTTATGGATAAAAGGGTTAAGTTCATCAGAAGTGACAATGGAACGGAGTTCAAGAATTTTGAAATGGAGATCTTCTGCCTTCAGAAAGGGATTGAACACCAGTATAGCGCTCCGTATACACCGCAACAGAATGGAGTGGCTGAAAGGAAGAATAGAAAGTTAATTGAAGGAGCCAGAACTATGCTGGCTGATTCGAAGCTTCCTGTGGTGTTTTGGGCTGAAGCTGTTGCTACAGCCTGCTATATCCTTAATAGAGTCTTAACTGTTAAAAGACTTAATAAAACGTGTTATGAGCTTATGCATGGGAGGAAGCCCAACTTGAGTGGTCTTGAACCATTCGGGTCCCCTTGTTCGATTTTAAAGACAAATTCTAAATTTGGTGAAGTAGCCGATGAAGGAATCTTAGTCGGTTATGTTGTTGGGGCTCCCAACAGACGTGTCTTTAATACATCGACCAGCAAGGTTGAGGTGGTGTGTAACACCGATATCACAAGTTACCAACCGCCAAAACCAAGCAACGGACCGGCTGAGTTTTTCGACTATGATAGACTTTTTAAGTCTTTTAACATACCGTTTTTGGATTGTGCAGAAGAAGAAGAGAGAGTTGCTACGAAGATGATCCTTGATGAGGAAGAAAATCTAGTGCAAAGCAGCTGTTTGATAAATGTCAACCTTCCTCATCAAATGCTATCAATACCCCTGCTGTCTCTCCTGAAGAAGAATTTTTCAATCCGTTTCACTCTCAGCAAGAAACAACCATTGACGAGCTCTCTTCTAACTTGGAAGACAATTTGCATGTCGGTTCTGTTCCGACCACGAGAATTCATAAAGATCACCCTTTGGAGAATGTGATTGGTGATGTGTCCTCCGGTGTACAAACAAGACGTAGCTTGAATGAGCACACCTGTGTTTACACAAGCATTAAGGAGACAGGCATAATCAACGAATGCTTGTACACTTGCTTTATCAGCCAGATTGAACCGAAGAACTATCAAATGGCTCTAAAGGACAACTCGTGGGTCGAAGCCATGCAAGAAGAATTGGCTCAGTTCAAGAAAATGGAAGTATGGGATTTGGTTGAAAAACCGAAGAATGTGCATGCGATAGGCACAAAATGGGTGTTTAAGTGCAAGAGAGATGAGAAAGGGATTATTATAAGAAACAAGGCGAGGCTAGTCGTTAAAGGTTTTAATCAACAAGAGGGGATTGATTATAATGAAGTGTTCGCTCCTGTGGCAAGATTGGAAGCCATTAGATTGTTTTTGGCATTTGCTGCTTCTAAAAAGATGAAGGTTTTTCAGTTGGACGTAAAGAGTGCATTCCTAAATGGGAAAGTTGATGAGGTTGTGTATGTTGAGCAACCTCCGGGTTTTCCTGACCCAGACTTTCCAGACCATGTGTACAAGTTAAGCAAGGCGTTGTATGGACTACATCAGGCACCTCGTGCCTGGTACTCAACTTTATCAGATTACTTGCTTGAAAATGGGTTTGAAAGAGGTCAGATTGATAGCACACTGTTTGTGAAGAGACAAGGAAGCGACTTCCTGCTAGTGCAAGTCTACGTGGATGACATTATTTTTGCTGCATCAAAAGTCTCCATGTGTCAAGATTTTGAGGCCGTCATGAAGAAAAGGTTTGAAATGAGTGCTATGGGTGAACTAACTTTCTTTTTAGGATTGTAGGTT
Source organism: Bidens hawaiensis (assembly GCF_021521415.1). Lineage (NCBI taxonomy): Eukaryota > Viridiplantae > Streptophyta > Magnoliopsida > Asterales > Asteraceae > Bidens > Bidens hawaiensis. The sequence continues at coordinate 157,192 of NW_027494849.1, forward strand.
GATCAGAAGAAGGATGGGATGTTCATTCATCAGACCAAGTATGTCCATGATGTGCTCAAACGCTTCAAGATGGAGGACAGCACTCCATTTGATACTCCAATCTGCGTCAACCATAAATTGGGTGCTGATTCTGACAATGACGCAGATGTGGACCCAACTCAGTATCGGGCTATTATAGGTTCTTTAATGTACTTAACTGCTTCTAGGCCTGATATTATGTTTGCAGTTTGTCTTTGTGCTCGTTTTCAGGCAAACCCAAAGGAATCTCACATGAAGGGTGTGAAGAGGATCTTGCGGTATCTCAAAGGCAAACCTAAGCTGGGGTTGTGGTACGCGAAGGGAGGAGACTTGGAGCTAGTCGCTTACACAGATTCTGATTATGGAGGGTGCAATCAGAGTCGGAAGTCTACAACTGGTGGATGTCAGTTTCTTGGTGGCAGATTGGTGTCGTGGCAATGCAAGAAGCAGACTTCAGTCGCAATTTCAACCTGTGAAGCAGAATACATGGCAGCATCCAACTGCTGCTCCCAGGTTCTTTGGATTCAACAACAGTTGCGCGACTATGGTCTGAATTTCTTACTTACTCCTATTTGCATTGATAACACAGCTGCTATCTCAGTAACTAACAATCCCGTGAAGCACAGTAAAACTAAACATATTGATATACGTCATCATTTTATACGGGATTGTGCTGAGAAGAAACTGATTGTGCTTGAAAAGGTGGATACGCTTGATAATTTTGCTGACTTATATACTAAAGTGTTTGACAAATCAAGATTTCAAAACCTTATTGAGTTGAATGGTATGATCAATCCCGAGTAACCATGCTTTTTATGTTTATTAAAAAAAAAAAAAAACGTCACTATCGCTTAGAATTATGCCGGTTGCCTCAGTTTGAAGGACATGTCTTAGGACATGTTTGGTCCTCATTTCTACTTGTAGAATATGAGGATAGCCATTAACCAGATGACTGAAAGTGACCGGGGCGGTTTATGATGAGTTTTCATTCTTTCGCTTAAAAATAGTCGATCATACTTAGTTAAAAGGACACATACTACTATGTGGTCGGTCCAGCTGATCCATTGGATCTTCGGGATAGCCGTTTGCCTGAAGACTTTGTTTTGGTCGGGGCGATTGATGTTAAAATTTTTCTTTTTGGGAAATGAAATTATTTTTCAAGTCTACTACTTCGTAAGAAGTTACTTTACTATGTTTAACAGAAAATTGATCCAACCTTGGAAAATGATAGATATACTGATTCTGTGTGCTTAACTAGTGAAGTTATTAGGCTTAAAAGGCTTTAGAACAGTCATTGTATGTCATGGTAGCTTTTTATGGTGCGTAAAAGTAGATGTGATACAAACCAAATCTACTCGATTTTACGTGGAAACTCCTTAAGAGTTTTGGATGTCTTCATATATATCTTTCCGAATGATAGGCAGAAAAGCGATTACCCAGTCATACACGAGCCCATAAGTGTTCTGATTCCGTAAAGATAGTTTGTGAAGAAACTGCAGTGATCCAGATTCGGGACTTGCAGTTGTTTACTACTCTGAAGTCTATGTATATGTTTATCGTAAAAAAAAAAAAATTATGAGTTATTGAAACATTCTAGAGCTGACAATGTCAAGACTTCTCAATCATGGAGTAAGAAAGAGAACGGGAAGCAGATGAAGAGTACTTACAAACTTAATCAGACAATATGGGTCGAACTCAATTCGGGGTGACTTGGGAAAAGCCAAATACGCTTTGAGAATAGATAGGAGGCATCATAATCTCTGAGTTGTTGCCCACTTAAATTTTGAGACATAATTGAACTTAACTCGTATCACAGAAACGATGAAAACCATCTTAAGTTATTTACCTGCCTACAACCTGTTTCTTTATGTCATAATACAGCTAAACACGGATCAATGTGACAGTCACGTAGTTAGTATGATTCCTGTTCGGATCTTTTCTAAAACGTAGTAGTCCCTGTCGAGACTGAAATTTGATCCCTTGTACTTTAATTTTTTAAAAGTTTTTCGTACATAGGTAGTTTATGATTTTATAACTGGTTACTTGGACTTGATCGTGTCATTTAATTCTTTAAGAAAGTTTTAAAACTTAATTGCAAATTGTTCAAATTATAGGGGTTGATTTTGTAAAATTTGATATATCGGCGAACTTGTGAATAACTTCGCCCTAGGCGAAGTTATCCACAACTTCGCCTGTATAACTCCGCTCCTATATAAAGGAATTTTTAAGGTCAACAGTTCATAATTTTCAAAACCAGCGAACTTATTCCGAAATTCCAGCGAACTTATCTGATTACCAGCGAACTTGTCTTTCGATTTCATCCTTGTTCTTTTTCTCAGTTTCCGTTATCGATTCAAGGTTCGTAGTGTCGTTATATCTTATAATCGATGTCATGGTTGTTAATCCTAGGTTGTTTCGACAACCGGTTAGTGACCTCGGACGTTCGATCCTTAAACCCGGTTTCAAACTTGTTTTAACGTGGTGGTTCACACATTGATCGTCTAGATAACCTTAAAATCATGTTTTCCGGATTCCTTAATCACGAAATCACCAACTGCACGTTGTTTCATAAACCTTACTGTCGCCGATTCAAATTCAGGCGAACTTAAGGATTAGGCGAAGTTATCCGCAACTTCGCCTGAGGATTAACTTCGCCTGAGGCTTAACTTCGCCTGAGGCGATGTTGTGGTGAGGCGAAGTTATCATTAACTTCGCCTGGACCTTTTTACTTATTAGTTATTAGACGAACTTAAAGATGAAGCGAAGTTGTTCCCAACTTCGCCCCACCTTTAACTTCGCCTATACAGATTTTATCACAACTTCGCTCATGGTAACAAGCGAACTTGTGTTATGCCTTAACGATTATCTAACTTGGTTCGTTTGTTGCAGATATGGCTGCTGTTGCTGGTGCTGGAGGTGCTAGTGGCGATGACGGGGGAGATAACCAGAGACAATTCTTCCCTGGGCACAACATGTACATTACCTTAGACCCAGATGCGAGTGGTGTAGAGGATTACCGCGAGATTATTACATTCCTCCTTCGCTCGCGGATATTCCACGCGATCACAACTACTCTGCCGATATCCTTACCCAATATTGAGGATTTTTGGCAGACGGTGGAATACGATTGCCGTGTCGAGCCCCCGGTTATGCGAGCAACCGTCAACAATCAAGAAGTTCAGTTCTCTTCTGAACAAATCAGGGTGGCTTTACATTTCGGGAATGAGACCAGGGATGACCCGACAGACTTTGTGGCTCCTTTTCGGGATGGAGCGTTTTTACGAATGGGCTATTCTGGTCCGTTGGGCGACACACAGAGGAGGAAGGGGTTCCTGCTCGATCAGTGGCGCTTCCTCATGCACGTAATGATTGTCTGCATATCAGGGAGGAAGGCTGGCACTGACGGAATGGGCGCGACCATGCAGTCAGCAATGACTGCTCTGACCTATAATAAGCGCTATAGCTTTAGTCAGATGGTCTTCTATGAACTTGATCGTCAGAGAAGGGCGATGGCACGTGAGAGATTCCTCATGTATCCAAGATTTCTTCAGATGATCTTGAATCATGTGGCTCCCACGTTGCCTCAACGACGCCCAATCAGATACGTGGAGAATGTGAGCAAGCGTATCTTTGCTCAATGCCGGACATCGAGCGCGAGGAGCAAACCTGAGCTGCGTCCCAGGCATACTCCACTGTTTGGGTATTGAATCAACCCGGAGTATGTTCCTGCTAATGGGGACGAGTTTCGAGATCCTCGACCACAACAGGCGGGAGCACCTCAAGATGTACCTGCTGCGCCTGTTGTGTCAGCTGAAGAAAACATAGACCTTGATGAAGTGTTTGGAGGTCAAGGCTACTTTGATATGGACCGAGTGGATCCTCATGAAGATGTACAGGTCCCGGTAGCACAAGTCTCGACGGTGGATGTTACTAGAGCAGCTACGATGGTGGCTGACTCAGATTTTGATGATGTAATGGATGAGGCGAGACGTATGATGGTGACTCAAGAGAGGACGTATGGGAAGAGAAAGAGGACAGATGACGACAGTGAGTCAGAAGAAGAAGAAGATATTCATAGGTTGATCAGACGTTCAAGAAGGGACAGGACAGGTGCAGGTATGGGAGCAGGTGAGAGTTCACGAGTCGTACGTTTCGCTCCGGCCGCACTGTCCGGTATGTCAATTGTCCCTACATCAGTACAAGTTACAAGTTTAAGCGCCGCGGATGTTCCCGTGGTGGCTACATCATCTTCTTTCCAGCTGACGTCTCCGGAGATTGTGTCTTTACCACCTCCAACTCTTACTCCTTCAGAGTTGGTTGCACAATTTGTTGAGTCGACAGTCGCTGCAACTGCAGGGTTGTCGGTCACGATACCACCTGCAGTTACGTCCACAACTGCTTCTGATGTCCCGGTTTCATTCGAAATCCCTCCTCAGTATACTCAAGACATATCTCACGTGAGGTTCGATTTCGATGCAACCCTATCAGACTCGGAGAGAATAGCTGCACTTGAGCGGGTCGTGGCAGAGCAATCCAGAATCAATCTTATCCAGACCCAGGCTATTCAGCGCCTAGTAGCAGAAAATCAACTACAGTCGTCCCTCCTGATTGAACATGGGAAAATTATAGATGCTATGAAGGAGTTCTTGGCATCTCAGGGGGAGATGAGCTGTAAAGGCGACGAGCTAAGGACAAAGAAGAAGAATGACAGAGTCGATGATCCCAATGCATCGAAAGGTGCAGGTGGTGAGTTGCCAAGAACTACTCAAGCTCTTGGGACTTCCACAGCTCAGGGGGAGTCTGCAGGTGCAGCTGGCGGTTCTGGTGGTGATGAGGTCGTGATGGTAGATGACGAGGAGATGGGAGATGATGTGATCGATGCTTTGAAAGAATTGGATGATGATATGCTAGATGATGATGTGATGTTTGATGATGATGTGCTGCAAATTGAGGAGATTGAAAAGATTGGTGCAGAAATTGTGATTGAAGATGAGATTGAAGAGGGTGAGATAATTGAGGAAAATGTTGAACACGAGATCCCAGATGTTGAGAAAGCCGATATGGGTAATGAGATGGCAAATGATGAGACTGAATGGGATGAGCAGCCTAGGTGGAAGGAAGGCTATGCTCATTGGTTTATCAAAACTAAGAAGCCTGCTGTTCCAACCATGTTCAAGAAAAGTTATGATATCAAAGGCTACGCTGAGTCGAAGAAAGGAAATATTTGTTGGCTATATGATGAACAGCTAAAAGTGTTCGTGGTGAAAAGATATGATGGTATTCAATACTTTAAGAGGACGTTGAGATCTCTCAATACATTGCCTGAATGTGAGGTGAAGGATTTGGCTAGATTGGGGTTGATTAATAGAAGCGACGACAACATGGCGAGAGTTATTGGGAAGATCGTGTGGAAAGAAAGTATTAAAGAAAAGAAGTTTGAGTTATTAAAGCCACAGAAGGGAAAGCTAGTGGAAGATAAAGAAAGGGGAATGAGAGCAGATGGCAAGCCATGGATGGTGATGAAATACAAACCGATCCGATGCATTAAGGAGGTTCCAATGAAAATTATACCTCAAGATGTGTTGAAGAATCTTAAATGGTGGTATGTTGATTGCCAGACTGCTGAAGCCGTGATGGAAGACGAAGACGAACAAGAAGTGCTGAGGGTGTATGATCCGATGCATCTTGTTAATTTATCGAAAGCTGATCTGCAGGTGTTAAATGAAAAGAAGATATTTTATATTCCTGCTTGGAAAGACGAAGCGAGGAAGTATCAGCGAGTAGTCACGGTATACGTAAGAGAAGGAGTACATGCATGAAGATTACAAGACAAGTGCTTAAAGATCAAGATATGAAGCTACTGCCAAGGGGGAGTCTGTTGGTGCATAATGTCAGTAGTTTATAGTCTAGTGTCTGTAATCGAGTCTGTAATGTTAATTATGTTTTTATTTATGTTTAAGCGAAGTTACTGACAAGTTCGCTTATCAGGCGAACTTGTTAGTCAAGCGAAGTTATGGACAACTTCGCCTGAACATGCCAGGCGAAGTTGTCGTGTATTTATATTGATAGGTTACGGCTGGTTTAGGTTAATCGTTTTGTTGATCGAGTTGTTAGTTACGGATCGTGATATAGGCTGTAACGTGTAAGCCAGAGAGTTTATTGTATTCAGTGATTCGTATCGCGTGTTTCGGTTATTAATATAACGTGTGTTTGTTCGTATCGTGTGTTTGTTTGATTCGTGTTCTACGCTCGTAACGACCTACGCGGGGATTCCGCACCTGAGTAGATCGAGATATCTCGTGCGATCCGTCCAGGGAACCTACATGTTGTATTTACCAGGTGTTTGTTGCCCTATGTTCTGTTATAGTGTTTCCTGATGACCAGTAACAACTTTCAAATGTTGTTGTCATATGCTCTTGGTCTCAATCCCCTCAGGTTGGATATGGTAATCGAATTCAACTGGCCTCAATTTGGGTTGGGTTGTTTCGTCTTCGTTTAGGCAAGAAAGAAGAAACTTTTAGTTTGGTCATGTTTCGGTTTTGGGCCCTACCAAATCGGTTTCGAGCAGCCTCGGCCAGGTTTGGTAAATTTTTATGTTTAATTGGGTTCGACTATATAGGGTTTCGTCTAATGCTATTAAAAACATAGCGATATGCTTTAGTATGTGGGAATTTGTATCTAAACTGATTTTTAAGATGGTGTACATTGTGATTGCAATTTCCTATTTAATTTTTATTTTAACCGGTGTTTTTTTTACCCGTGAACAACAACCCGACATGCACTTATATCTGAAACCTTAGTTAACAGCACTGACTTACGCGAACCAACTATATTGATGCATAGGTGTTATATTGTTTTTGTTATTATTAATTTTGTTTTTGCTCATTTGATAGTTTTAACAACATTGGTTTTCTGAACCTATATTTTCTTTTATTGTGTTAGGGTTTACAGTATACAAAGAGATTCGTTACTATTAGTGACTTGCGACGTTAAGGTGAACTATACATCCCTTATATACTATAACATTCGTTCTGTCTGTATCATAAAAAGCAACTCCTGATCTGAAGTAAGTATACAATCAACGCATCAACGAGAAAATAGTTGAGCTGGCTCACAAGAAACTTACTATATGTCGTACTTTAGTTGAACTACAGGTAGTAATTGACAAGCTCTATGAACATTATGAAGCATAAATTAGCTCTACTTACGTAAAAACAACTTATTGTGTTTGATATGATGGACTATTGCTGTAAATTTGTTTTTGACAATGTTGTGAATGGAACTTGGTTCTAAATTTCGTTTGATGTTACAAAAACTGGCACCACTTAACACTGTATGTCATGTTCGGAAACTTTGGGTCGCTTCACACTTTTGTTAATCGTCATCTAAACATCGCCGCATCGCGGCAGGTAAATCTACTAGTATATATATATATTTGCGTAACTACATCTTGGATAGATATTCTAACTACAACGATGGATGACGCAAGTGAAAATTTAGATATCAAAATTGAAAACCTGATAATTAGGAGGGAACACCTTATTAGAAGTATGTATTTCTAAGACAACATAAATTTAATATGATTTTTTCAAGTTTGTTTGAGTCTTAACCGATTTTTAGTTTAAAATCGAGCTCATACATGTAGGTTCATATTTATAACCTAACGGGTGGACCCATTGAACCAGTTAAGTTTATGTAGGTTCCCAGCCGGATCTACACGAGATATCGCGTTCTACGTAGGTGCGGAATCCCTACGTAAGACGTTACGAGTATAGAAAACAATACGAGCTAACACACGATACGGTAACCAAACACATGTTGTATTCCAACCTTAAACACGTGATACTATGATCACTGAATACAAAACTCTCTGACTCGAATACACGAATAAACTCTCTAACTCTTGATTATTTTTTAACCTAAGTCGTAACAATCAGCTTATATAGACACGACAACTTCGCCTGGTATGTTCAGGCGAAGTTGTCCCTAACTTCGCTTGTCTAACAAGTTCGCCTATATCAGCGAACTTGTTAGCAACTTCGCTTACATACAAAACTCAAATATAACTAACACGATTACAGACACTCGACACTGAACTACTGACATCATTCACCAACAGACTCCCCCTTGGCAGTAGCGTCATCTCTTTAGCTTCAAACACGTGTCTTGTAATCTTCAATCTTCTATCTTCAAGCATGCACTTCTTCTCGAACACAAACCGAGACAACTCTTTGATATTTCCTCGCTTCGTCTTTCCAAGCAGGAATATAAAATATCTTCTTATCATTCAACACCTGCAAATCAGCTTGCGATAAGTTTACCAAGTGCATCGGATCGTACACTCTAAGCAGCTCTTGTTCATCCTCGTCTTCCATCACTGCCTCAGCTGTCTCACAATCTACGTACCATCACTTTAGGTCTTTAAGCACATCCTTGGGCATTAATTTCATCGGTACTTCTTTCAAACACCGGATCGGTTTATACTTCATGATCATCCAAGGTTTTCCATCAGCTCTTAAACCTCTATCCTTGTCTTCAACAAGTTTTCCCTTTTGTGGTTTCAACAGCTCAAATTTCTTCTCTTTTATACTCTCTTTCCACACAATTTTCCCAATGACTCTAGCCATATTATCGTCACTTCTGTTTATCAATCCCAATCTGGCTAAGTCTTTCACTTCACATTATGGCAGTGTATTCAACGATCTTAACATCCTTCTAAAGTACTGAACACCGTCATACCTTTTAATCACGAAGAGCCTCAACTGCTCATCATATATCCAGCATATAATCCCTTTCTTCGCTTCAGCATAGCCTTTAATGTTGTAACTCTTCTTAAACATTGTAGGGACCGCCGGTTTCTTCGTTTTAACGAACCACTGAGCATAGCCTTCCTTCCATCTAGGCTGCTCTTCCCATTCAGACTCTTCATTCCCAATCTGTTGACTCATATCTACGTTCTCGACTTGCGGTATCTCATGCTCCACATTCTCCTCTACTATCTCTCCCTCTTCTATCTCTGTATCCATCACAATCTCTTCACCAATCTTCTCTATCACATCACTCGGTAGTACATCATCATCACCAACCAAAACATCATCCATCTCCTCTACATCCACCACCACCACGTCATCACCACCAGCTGCAGTTGTCGACTCCCCCTGAGTTGTGGAAGTTCCAAGAGCTTGATCAGTTCTTGGCAACTCACCACCTGCATCTTTCGATGCATTGGGATCATCGTCTCTATCATTTCGTCTCTTGGTCCTCAACTTGTCGCCTTTACAGCTCGTCTCCCCCTGAGATGCCAAGAACTCCTTGAAAGCATCTATGATTTTTCCATGTTGTACCAGCAGGGACGACTGCATCTGATTCTCTGTAACTAGGCGCTGAATAGCCTGGGTCTGGATAAGATTAATCCTTGACTGCTCTGCCACGACCCGTTCCAGTGCTGCTATTCGTTCAGAGTCTGATAGGGTTGCATCGAAATCGAACCTCATATGTGATATATCTTGAGTGTACTGAGGAGAGATTTCCGATGTCACCGGGACCTCATAAGTAGAAATAGACGTAACCGCAGGTGGTATCGTCACCGATAGCCCTGCAGTGGCCACAACAGTCGACTCTATAAATTGTGCCACGACCTCCGATGGAGTAACGGTCGGAGGCGGCAATGAAACGATCTCAGGAGTCGAAAGTTGGAAAGTAGTGGGTGGGAGGCCAAAAGTAGATGAGGTAGCCACCACGGGAACACCCGTAGCGCTTGGCCTTGTAACCTGTAGTGATGAGGGAACCATTGTCATACCGGATAGTGCTGGTGGAGTGAAACGTACCACCCTAGAGCTCTCACCGACTCCTGATCCTGCACCTATCCGTTCCCTTCTTGACCTCCGGATCAACTGTTGTACCTCTTCCTCATAATCAGACTCGCTATCATCATCTGTTCTCTTTCTTTTCCCATGTAGTGTTTCTCGAGTAACCAACATCCTTCTTGCCTCTGCCACTTCATCATCAGAATCTGAGCCAGCCACCGTTGTAGCTGCCCTAATAACATTCACAGTCGAAGCACGTTCAACCTGAACCTGAACGTTCTCCTCTGGATCCACCCGATCCATATCAAAGAAGCCTTGACCACCAAATTCTGCATCAAGGTCCACGTTCTCCTCCGGTGACACAACAGGAGCAGCAGGTATAGCTTGAGGTGCTCCTGCCTGTTGTGGTGCCGGGTCCCTAAACTCGTCCCCTTGAGCAGGCACATACCCCGGGTTGATCAAATACCCAAAGAGTGGAGTATGTCGAGGACGGAGCTCAGGTTTGCTCCTCGCACTGGAGGATCTACATTGGGCGAAGATCCGTTTATTCATACTCTCAACGTATCGGATCGGACGGTGCCGAGGAAGCGTTGGAGCAACATGATTCAAGATCATTTGAAGAAATCTTGGATACATGATAAATCGCTCACGCGCCATCGCTCTTCGTTGACGATCAATCTCATAAAAGACCATTTGACTAAAGCTGAATCGCTTGTTGTAAGTCAGAGCAATCATCGCTGACTGCATGGTCGCGCCCATGCCATCAGTGCCCACCTTTCTCCCTGACATGCATACAATCATGACATGCATGAGAAAGCGCCACTGGTCAAGTAAAAAACCTTTCCTCCTCTGCGTATCCCCCAAAGGACCAGAGTATCCCATCCTCAAAAACGCTCCGTCACGGAAATGAGCTACAAACTCTGTTGGGTCATCCCTTGTTTCATTCCCAAATCGTAAAGCCGCCCGGATTTGTTCAGAAGAGAACTGAACAATCTGATTGTTGACTGTTGCGCGCATCACCGGGGGCTCGACTCTACAGTCATATTCCACAGTCTGCCAAAAATCCTCAATATTGGGCAAGGATATTGGTAGAGTAGTTGTAATCGCGTGGAATATCCTCGAGCGTAAAAGAAATGTGATGATTTCGCGGAAATCATCAATTCCGCTCGCCTCCGGGTCTAATGTTATGTACATGTTGTGACCCGGGAAGAACTGTCTCTGGTGATCACCTCCGTCATCACCACCTGCTCCAGCAACAGCAGCCATATCTGCAACAAACAGGTTAAGTTAGATAAACGTCAAAGCGAATCACAAGTTCGCCTGTTACCATGAGCGAAGTTGTGATCAATTCTGTATAGGCGAAGTTAAAGGTGGGGCGAAGTTGGGAAACAACTTCGCTTCAACTTGAACTTCGTCTTATAATAGTTAAGTAAAATGGTCCAGGCGAAGTTACAGATAACTTCGCCTAATGACAACATCGCCTCATAAACTGTTTCAAAATCAATAATCAGGCGAAGTTAAACCTCAGGCGAAGTTACGGATGACTTCGCCTAAACTGTAACTTCGCTGAATTTGAATCGGCAACAGTTAGGGATTTTGAACGACGTGTAGATGATGATTTCGGAGATCGAGGACTCCGAAATACATGAATTTATGAAGTTTTAGACGTTCAAGTAGTTTACTATCACGTAAAAACAAGTTTGAAATCGGGTGTTTAAGGTTTCGAAAGACGAGGTCGAGAATCTAGTCGAAACGACCGATGATTAACCTCAAAAGACATTAATAATATGATAATCGAACCCTACACACCTTTAATTTGATTTGAATCGAAGTAAGGTTAAACACAGAAGATCGAGAATAACTAATCGTTAAGTTCGCTTAGGTTGACAGAGAGTAAGTTCGCTGGTTTTTGGAAAATAATAAATTGTTTGACCTTAAAACTTCTTTATATAGGGTCAAAGTTAGTACAGGCGAAGTTATCGTTAACTTCGCTTATTCCAGGCGAAGTTATGAACAAGTTCGCCTGTATTTACAAAACAAACCCCTACACTTTTAACAATTTTCAATAAAGTTTTTCAAACATCCTCTAAAGCGTTAAATGATACGATCAAGACCAAGTAACCAGGTATAAAATCAAACAATTACAAAAGTAACAAAAATTTGAAAAACTAAAGTACACGGGATCAAATTTCAGTCTCGACAGGGACTACCATGTTTTAGAAAAGATCCGAACAGGAATCATACTAATTTCGTGACTGTCACACAGATCCGTGTTCAGCTGTATTATGACATAAAGAAACAGGTTGTAAGCAGGTAATCTACTTAAAATGGTTTTCATCGTTTCTGTGATACGAGTTAGGTTCAATTAAGCTCAAAACTTAATTGTAGGTTCCCAGCCGGATCTACACGAGATATCGCGTTCTACGTAGGTGCGGAATCCCTACGTAAGACGTTACGAGTATAGAAAACAATACGAGCTAACACACGATACGGTAACCAAACACACGTTGTATTCCAACCTTAAACAAGTGATACTATGATCACTGAATACAAAACTCTCCGACTCGAATACACGAATAAACTCTCTAACTCTTGATTATTTTTTAACCTAAGCCGTAACAATCAGCTTATATAGACACGACAACTTCGCCTAGTATGTTCAGGCGAAGTTGTCCCTAACTTCGCTTGTCTAACAAGTTCGCCTATATCAGCGAACTTGTTAGCAACTTCGCTTACATACAAAACTCAAATATAACTAACACGATTACAGACACTCGACACTGAACTACTGACATCATGCACCAACAGTTTATGATTGAAAAAAATATTTTTTTTCCTAGTTAAGCCCAAAAGAGGAATTAGAATCGTATATTGTAGTTTAAACATAATCACTTAGACTTATTTATATAGAATTTAGGTTCAATCTAAAAAATACTAATAAATTTAAGAAACTGAAAAAAAATATAATGATTTAGTAATCTGTTAACATATTTAAATATATTATTTGTTAACATATTTAAATATATTATTTTTAAAATTATATGGGTAAAAACATCGGACTCTACGAAATAAAAAACCACTTAAATAAACAAAATTCCATTTTTTTAAAAATATAAAGAAAGAACAGCGGATGCGACAAAAATTATATTATAAATAATAATATTTTTTTAATATATATAAATTACTAGAAATGGTTAGATCACCATCTAACTATACTATTAAAGCAATAGGCTTTATGTCAAAATCACCATTTCCTATTGGTTGGTGACTATACTTACCATGTATATCAATGGCTTCTCTATTTTTCATCTTAATAAAATAAATCAAAAATATATTTAAATAAGATTCATCAATGTTATTAAAGTATTTTCTTTCATCTTTCATTTAATATTTAATTTTGAATTTTGAATATATTATAATTATGTTTGAACTTAATAATTCTAACTATAATTATGTTTTATAACTAATTTTATTTTATTTTATTTTATTATTTTTGGTTTATTTCATTCATAAGCTTTTTTTCTTCACATCAGGCTTAATTTTTTTATATAATAGATATAGATAATATATAATATATGGATTTAATATATAAGAGATTACGAATTTAATATATAATATATAATTTAGATAATTACTTGATATTTCATCAACAGAAGAGATTACGGATTTAATATAGAGATTAGTGATTTTAAATATTCTAATTGTTATATTGGATTTAAATCAAATAATATACAATAATTGATTTTAGTGAATATAGTAAAACATAATGCTTGTTAATTATAACAAATGTACGTAACAAATAATAAAATCAAATAATATACAGATTGGTGATTTTACCTATTGACTGATTTAAATAATTGGTGATTTAAAATAAGAAAATTGATTATATTGGATAAATTAAAACACTAGACATCATAGTATCCGGCGCATGTTAATAAATAAATACAAAATTAGTAAGTTTTATCTTCACACCTTATATGAATTACATTACAATTGATGTTTAAATGTTTAAATATAGTCAACTTTTAGATTAAATAATATTAAATCTATACTAATCTAATTTTGTAACATTGCATTTTAGTAAATTCAAAATTTGAAAATCTATTAATTACAATTTCCATTCTATTCGTTCTTACCATATGTTTTTAGAAATTTTTTGAAATTTCCTACATTTTTGTTTCTAATCAATTACATGTATACCTTCCAACATTAAAAAGTCTCCCATAATTCGTCTCAATTAATTAAATATTTTATTAACCATCCATAAGATTTACTATAAATACAAATGTTGACATATTGACTTATTTAAATTACATTACATAATATATGGTGTTAAAATTGATGTTTAAATGTTTAAATATAGTCAACATTTAGATTTATATTACGGATTTAAATTCAAAATTTGAAAATTCCATTAATTACGATTTCCCTTATATTCGTTCTTACTAAAAGTTTTTTGAAAATTTTTGAAATTTCCTAAATTTTTGTTTCTAATCAATTAGCTATATATCTTTCTTCTATAAATTAGTCTCCCATGTATCATTTCGTATAAATACGTAACTTTGATAGGGTAATTCTTACACCATCAAACCCTCTTTAGCAAAAACGATTAGCCTTGTGCCAAAGGTTTTTATTTTGGGTTGTTTTTATTATATTGTCCATTTTTGTATTCACATTTTGGCTTAAAAGTGTTATTTTTTCTAAATGATTTTTTGGTTTTTTAAAATTTTTCACCACTAGCAAGATGGAGCCAACAAATATCACCATGTTGAACCAATTGGATGTTCTTAACAGTGAGTGTATCCTAAAGGTGCGTATTTTGAAACTGTGGCGGTTGAAGGACAATTCAAAGCCCATATTTTAATGTAAGGCCCCGTTACCGGTAGCCCTACTTTGGTGTCGGATTTACTCATAAACACAGTTCTAAATCAGAGTTAATTAAAACATTCGCGGAACATTAAAAAATTCATAAAACATTATATATAAATCCATAACTTGTCATAATAAAACATATTGTCTTTCCATTCGAATATAAAAACTAAAACGTCTTTAGGTCTTCAGATGCCAGACTCTTATTCTTCTGCCATGTGTCCTCATCAAGCGAGTTGCCTCAGCCTATTAGCCTGCGTGCATACTAAAAGTCAGTTACGCTGAGTGAGTTCTAGTTAGTCACATAACTTACTTTACATACACATACACGTGCCCGAAGGTACGCTTTACATACATAACCTGTTCATCATTCTTTCATATATATATTTATATATTCATAACTTAACCTTACGTTATAAAGAGCATTCGCCCTACATACCTCGGATATTATTAGCGTCCGGTGCCCTCCATCCTCGGATATTATTAGGGTCCGGTGCCCTTCATTCTCGGATATTATTAGGGTCCGGTGCCCTTCATCCTCGGATATTATTAGGGTCCGGTGCCCTTTCTTCCATACCTTTTTAACATAGTTTTCTATATACATAATTTTAAATTTCATACATACATCATTCATTCTTCATAATACAACATACATATAACATCAACCATTTCCTGGCAGTACATGCAATTTCGAAGATCGTTCATGTACCGACAAGAAACCATTCATACGTTTCGCATAATACACATATGGCATACACTTATCACTTAGGATAAG
Organism: Bidens hawaiensis; assembly: GCF_021521415.1. Classification (NCBI taxonomy): domain Eukaryota; kingdom Viridiplantae; phylum Streptophyta; class Magnoliopsida; order Asterales; family Asteraceae; genus Bidens; species Bidens hawaiensis. The sequence continues at coordinate 172,660 of NW_027494849.1, forward strand.
TGTATTAACTAATCACATCGAGTATGCACACAACCCCGAAAACATAACAGGGAATGGGGCTAGAAACTCACCTGAATGCGGTTACGTTCACCGTTTATCGTAATTCCTTTCTTGAGCTGTACACGACTAACTGTATAACAATTACACGTATCAATTATCTATCACTACTTATGTCGCATTTCTATCTTTATATAACCCACAACGAACGGGGGTCCGGGGGGCAGCGCCCCTGGCAGCGGGGTCTAGGGGCGGCAGCCCCTAGCAGAGTCCAAGGGGCAGAGCCCCTGGCTAGGGTCGTAACACATTTTCCATTAGAATTTTGAATCATTATCTATTTTGCTAACTTAAAAGTTCAAGGGCTTCTTTGTAATTAAACCATTCTTTTATAAGTTCAGGGACCATTCCGTCCTTTTGTTAAACTTCTAGTTCGTTACATTGCTCCTAACGAATTGGTTTATCTTAGCGAACTGGTCCATGTAGCGAATTGAACCCTTTAATGAACTGGTTATTAGGCGAACTAGACCTTATAACGAACTGGTCCTTTGACGAATCAGTTCACGTAGCGAATCAGTCCATGTAGCGAACCAGTCCGGGTAACGAATTGGTCCATCTAATTCGCTATCTTCTTCTAACGAACTGGCTATACGAATCAAGGGTAATTCGTTACCCATTTCCCTTAACGAATCAGTTAGAGAATCACCTTTAATTCGTTACATTCTCGCTAGTGAACTAGGGTTAGGTCAGAGAATGTCAGAACATTCTCTGACATCCCCTTAACATCGTACCACTTTCCGGCGCCGCCATTGCCGGAAGGCCGCCAAAAAAACGCGAACTCACCAGAAAAACGAGTTTTAACTCGTTTTTCACCGTTTTTTGCCCCGTTCGATCCCGATCTGAGCTAAGGTGATCCCTAAGCTCATCATAGGTTCGGTTTATACCCGATTCCACCCGGATCTCATGATTTAAACGGTTTAACGGTGTCGGCTCGTCGTTTCGCAACTATATCTAACGGGTTAAGCTCATACAATATTAAACTATCATTACCTCGGGTCGGGATCGTTTTCCTTCTTGGTTTCGGCTAGAGAGAAAAGAGAGAACTAGAGAGAAGTTTATGTGTGTGTTTGGGTGGTGTATGGAATATGTGAGAATGAGGAATTAAGTGGTGATTAAGTGTTTATATATTTATGGATCATGGGCTTAAGCCCATGGTCTTTCCTTCTTTCTTTCCTAACCCAAGTCCATAACCCATATTCATTTAACCCAACACTAGCCCAACTCATAATAACTCGTATTTTCGTTTATTAACCAAAACTAGAAAACGGGATGTTACATTTAATTGCTATATAATTTTTTTATAATCTTTTTATGTTGTAAATCAAAATCCAAGATTAAATTAATATGTTGAAGTTATTACGGTTTTCTGGTAACGTTTTCCGGTAAGGTTTTATATTTATTTTAAGTTTTATATTACTTTGTTATGATATCTTTAGATTCTATATCAAAATCCAATATTAAACTGATAATTTAATGTTTTTGTTTGTATTTATATTAATATTTATTTGATTTTTTCTTATAATCTTTATAGGTTATATATCAAAATCGAAGATTAAATGGAGATCTTCACTATTTCGTTTTTCCGGTAACGCGATTCAAATTTTCCGGTTGTAAGTTATAACTTCAATTTAAGATTTTTTCACATGATTCAAATCTTCCATAATTTGTAATATATTTATTATGTGATATTAATATTAATATTTAATTTTATCATTTTAGGTTATTGTCCCTGACTTGGTATAGCTAATTTCATGGATTGAGAATTGTTTGATAAGATGTTTTTTATTTTTGTTTAATATTGATTTATATTTATGTTAGTATTCATGTATTTATTTATTTTTCACAATTTATGTAATTTAATTAATTTAAATATTCATATTTGTCAAATTTGGTTATGAAATGATTTATATATGAAAAATGAATATGTCTATTTAGTTAAAAAAATAGTATAACTTAAAAATAGCTTGTGACGACACGAATTCATACCGAACAAATATGATACTTTATTTAAAATTAAAACAACACGTTTCGAAATAATTACAAAATATTAAAAAAAATGGTTAATTGGTCAACTTCAAAAAAATATGGAAAGGTTTTTGATTTTTGAAATATTATAATCGAGGATTTATTTTAGACATTAATTTTGACATTTAGACATAATAAAAATGGTCAAATATAAGGAAATGAAAAGTTTTTTGAGATTGAAAACTATGTAAAGCTTAAAAGTTTGTGTTTAATTTATAAAATTCGGTATTTAATAGGGTATAATTATGTTAGGACTATTAACCATAAATTAAGCAATTATAGTGACTATTTAAAATTTTAAATATAAATATAAATTCGAAATGATTTATTTCAAATTCCGTATTTAAGCAACAACTTACTATATTTCCTGTAACATTAAAATTAAAAGTATATGACTATTTAATTATATAACTATAAATAAATATGAAAGTTATTATAAACCATAGATATTTTCAATATTATATACATAGTTATGTATAAACAAAGGATTAGTTAAAAAAATTGTGTTTCTTTTATACATTCATTTTGACATAATTAAAAGGTTTTAATCTTCTTACCACTATTATATGCACAAATTAAGGACCAACGGTTTTATTTTTAGCCCATAATTTTGACATAATTAAAAGATTTTATTATAATCTGGCATTTAAATTCTAACAATATTATGTAATGATTAATTGGTATTTAAATAAAAATATGGAAAGTATTTTGATAATAGAAAAGTTTTAATACGAGTTTTATTTTAACAATTAATTTTGGCATAAGCAAAAGATTTAAATTTTTATTTTACCGCTATTATGCTCATAAGTATGCATAAATTAAGGATCCGAGAGTTTTATTTTAAGCAACATTTTTGACATAATTAAAATATTTGAATATAATCTTGAATTATTACAAACACATTAACCTACAAAGTATTTTAAGATTTAAAAACTTTTAATGCGAGTTTATTTTAAGCATTCATTTTGACATAATGAAAATGTTTTCATCTTACAACTATTATACTCATAATTATGCATAAATTAAGGAACAAATGGTTTTATTTTAAGCAATAATTTTGACATAATTAACATATTATTATAATATAATATTGAATTCAAATTCAATTAGAATCGTATAACCATTAATTGGTATTTTAATGGAATTTTAAAAAAATCTTGATAATATTTTGATATTGGAATATTTTTAATAACGGATTTTTAACTTCAAATAACATTATGTAACAATTAATTTGTATTATAATGGATGTTTAACCTTAAACTGGAAAGTATTTTAAGATTGGAAAATTTTTAATGTAGAGTTTTATTTTACGCATTCATTTTGACATAATTAGAAGGCTTTAATATTAGAACTATTAAAGGAATCTATAATTATGAATAATTTAAGGACCAAAAGGTTTTATATTAACAAATAATTTTGACATAATTAACATTGATAATATAATATTGAATTCGAATTTAAATTCAAATAGAATCGTGTAACAATTAAGTGGTACTTTAATAGAATTCTAAAAAAAGGTTGGAAAGAATATTAAGATTGGAAAACTTTTAATGCGATTTTTTAACTTCAAACTGTATACAAAAGGGAAAAACTAACATAACAATTCAAATTTAACACTGTATTATGGCAATAATTCAAAAAATAACAAACAAATACAAGAAAATATCAATACTTTACATATTAAAAACCAAGAGAAATTAAAAAACTGGTTAATTACAATACCTTTTTTTGATACAACCTATTAAAAGAAAAAGAAAATATGAATAATTACAACCTATCAAAACATACACTTTTATCATATCTGTCAACAAAACATTACAAGACGACACCTTATAATGTCATCAAAAGTAACAAATTTCAGCCCATACAAGTGACCTTCAACTTCGTAGGAATTTGAGAGATGAGTCTCGGCTATGAAACTGTCACACCCTCAAATTCCACTATCGGAGTTTTACCGTCAGAGGGTGTGAACTAACAGGATCGGAATCATCAGTTATAATCAAACCATAAAAACGTTTAAATGAAATTAAGTGCGGAAGCGTAAAAACCAAAAGACAAAAGTTGCGTCACGCAGGACGACTTAAAAACCCAAGTAATAATAGTTAAAACATGTTTGCATATCAGAATGTTCAAAAACCATGCATGATTCTATACCGCGCGCCCGCCTCGGCTACCTGAGAATAACATACTAAAAGTGTCAACACAAGGTTGGTGAGTTCACAAGTTTAAATAAAATAAAGCGTTTAGCGTTTGCGTTCTGCGTTTTGCGTTTAGCGTTTTGCGTTCAGCGTTTTGCGTTACCAGATAGTGTTAAATCAATTATATATCGATAGGTAGCTAGCCTATACAACAAGTATTACTAAGTGTTCGACACCGAAGCTGACTGTTTATCAAGTGCCTTGTCACCAGGTCATCCAGACCATGGTACGTGTTAGCCAAAATTACACCCGCTCGACCTCCAGTCGAGTTTAGCGTTGGGTGGGGTTTGTCAAACCCAGTAGTACTACTCAACAGTGACTCGCTATTCCGAATATTAACCGGTTCGATGTGTAGGACTTCAAATGTTTAGTTTGCCACTTAGCCTTTACAAGTGATATATAATTTACTAACAAAATCTTAAATGCGTTTATCGGAGTATGTTATCTCCCCCAAGTGAAAAACGTTTAAAACAGTTTAAAGGGGTAAGTGAAACTCACTGTTTGCGAAGATTTCCCAAAAATAAATCACCAAGTGATGCGCGTCACAGAAAACTCTCTCTAGCGTTCTAAAACAACAAAGAGATTTTCTAAGTGTCGGAACTATTATCAAGTCTCTAGACTCGGCACATAACACCTATGCACAAATTACGTTCCGTGTTTCGTTTGTGAATCGTGTGTGACTTAACAAGTACAGCAAACTCATAACAGTCAAATTAATGCGCAACAGAATGTTATTTGAAATTCCCGTTAAATGAAAAATCCAATAAATGCAAGACCACTTGGGTTAGGTTCCTAAATCAACAAGTCAACTTCCAGAAGTGGAACCAACCCAATTGGTCTCGTAGTTCATGAGATATAACATTTACAAAACAACCTAATAGCAGGTCTAACAACTCAGCTTTGCACAACGTTTTTGTAAAATCATAAAGGTTAACTTTTACACGTCCAAAAATTGCAAATTTATATTCTTTAGAAACTAGACTCAACCTAGTTTACTGTAGTATCAATATTCTCAACCAATTTTCACATTACACCCAGATACAGTCAATTGAACATCAACAACACAATCTGTCCAGAAACTGTTTGCAACAAAATTCAACATATTAATCATCTATAGACCATAATCCTTTCATATGACACTCTAGACACCATAACCACTATCCATGCACATCAATTACACCATACATACACGGTTAGGGTTTTACTTGATCTCAAAATCGAAGACACAACAATTAACATGTAACAATATCAATTCTAGTTATCAAATCATCATCAATACATCATCAAATCAAACGAATCATATGAGCACATTATACGAAGATTTTCGGAACCTAGGGTTCACAATTATACCTTCAAAAACACCAACACAAGCAATAGGAAAGTAGAAGATGACTAGAAACGGATGTAGGATGCTTCAATTGTGAAAGACAAGATCAAAATCAAGTATTATGTGTGTGTGTGAAGGCCGATCGCAAGGAGGGGGGGTAGCTGCCGTCGGGTTTGGGGAGGGAGAGAAGGAGGTTAGGGTTTAGGTTAATATTAATAATAATAATATATTACACTTAAGTCCCTCAACTTTCAAATGCTTCTTTTCTAGCTTAATTAACTTAGTTTGCACATTGAGTTAACGTTATATAACATGTTATCACATAACACATAAGTCTAACACATAATTATCACATAATTATTGTTTTGACGTTTTTTGTTTATTCACCAATTGTTTGCGTCAACTCGTTTGCGTTTCGGTGCAATTCCCGAAAGACTACACATGTAGTAAGTGTCAAGCGTCATTTAAACCCTAGTTTAAATGTAATGCGGTGTGCGTTATAGATTCAGTAATCTTTAAGTTTGAATTGGCGGAGTTGAGTTAACGGAGTTAACCTGAAATTGACGATTGCCACATCATTCCCATGTTAAAGAATTTTCGTCCCGAAAATTTGAGTCAAGTCGTGATGAGTGTCTGAAAAAGTAAGAAAAATTTTTCAGTTTGTCATATCATCCCCTAGTAGAAAGAAATTTCGTCCCGAAATTTAATTCATACCTCCGGTGATTTCTGACGGTTTGTCGGGTTTCGCGGTTTTCTGTGTTTGGTCAGCCCTTCAAAAAGGTGAGGATACTTTTTCATCATTTGATCCTCGCATTCCCACGTGAACTCCGGTCCACGTCTCGAGTTCCAACGAACCTTAACGATTGGAATTTTGCTGTGCTTGAGCGTTTTGGTTTCCCAATACAAAACTTCGACTGGTTCTTCAATGAAGCGTAATTGTTCATCAACTTGCAGTTCATCCAAAGGGACTACTTGGGTTTCATCAGATAGGCATTTCTTCAAATTGGATACGTAGAATACATTGTGTACGCCACTGAGTTCCGTTGGTAGGTCCAGTCGGTACACCACCGGACCAATGCGCTCAGTTATCCGGTAAGGACCAACGTATCGTGGGTTGAGTTTGTTTCGCTTCCCAAAGCGGACCACACCTTTCCAAGGTGAGACTTTGAGTAACACTTGGTCATTCACTTGAAATTCGAGAGGTTTTCGGCGCTTGTCGGCGTAACTCTTTTGGCGATCTCGTGCTGCTGCCATGCTGTTTCGGATTTGAACAATCTTTTCCGAAGTTTCGAGTACCAGTTCTGGACAAGTGATTTGGCTGTCACCCACCTCTGCCCAGCAGAGAGGTGATCGACACTTCCGTCCGTACAGTGCTTCAAACGGCGCTGCTTTAATACTTGCGTGGTAGCTGTTATTATACGAAAACTCTACCAAAGGCAAGTGAGGTTCCCAACTTTTTCCGAAATCCAACACACATGCACGCAACATGTCCTCTAAGGTCTGAATAGTTCGTTCACTTTGCCCATCCGTCTGAGGATGGTATGATGTGCTCATATCAAGACGGGTGCCTAGTGCGCTTTGTAGTGACTTCCAAAAGTGCGAAGTGAAACGGGAATCTCGATCGGAAATGATTGAGACAGGCACTCCGTGTCTAGACACCACTTCTTTCATGTAGACGCGAGTCAATCTTTCCATTTTGTCCGATTCCTTAATCGCTAAGAAGTGTGCCGACTTAGTCAACCGGTCCACGATCACCCAGATGGTATCGCATCCCGTCGGTGTCTTAGGTAAACCCGTGATGAAGTCCATTGAAATGTGTTCCCATTTCCACATTAGAAGTTCCGGTTGTTGTAGTAGGCCAGATGGTTTCTGGTATTCTATTTTGACTCTGGCACAAGTCAAGCATTTGCTCACGTAGGTGGCAATGTCGGATTTCATGTTCGGCCACCAGTAAAGCGCCTTTAAGTCATGGTACATTTTATCTGAGCCAGGGTGGATAGAATATCGAAACTTGTGTACTTCGTCCATCACTAGAGTTCTCAACTCTCCGTATCGTGGAACCAAAATCCGGTTCTCAAAATATCGGACCCCGTCCGATTTGGTTTCAAGTTGCTTGTTCATGCCCCGCATGAGTTCCGATGGAAGATTATCATCTTTCAAAGCTTCGAGTTGGGCATCGCGAATCTGATCGGGTAGGTTGGTATGAATCGTGAGTTGCAATGCTCGCACTCGCCTGCGTTTATCGGTTTCTTTTCTACTGAGGGCGTCGGCCACTACATTGGCCTTTCCAGGGTGGTACTTGATGGCACAATCATAATCCTTAAGCAGCTCAACCCAACGACGCTGTCGCATGTTCAGCTCCTTCTGATCGTAGATATGTTGGAGACTCTTGTGGTCGGTGTAAATGGTAAACTTGGTACCGTACAAGTAATGCCTCCATATCTTAAGGGCAAACACCACAGCTCCGAGTTCCAAATCATGGGTCGTGTAGTTCTTCTCGTGGATCCGTAGTTGTCGAGAGGCATAAGCTATAACCTTCTCGAGTTGCATCAGCACACAACCGAGATCTTGTATCGATGCGTCACAATGTACCTCAAAATTCTCTGTTCCCTCGGGGAGGGCTAGAATAGGGGCGCTACAGAGTTTGGTTTTCAACAGTTGGAAAGCGGATTCTTGCGCGTCACCCCAATTGTACTTAGTGCCTTTGTGAGTCAAAGCGGTGAGGGGTTGAGCAATCTTTGAAAATCCCTCGATAAAACGCCGGTAGTAGCCGGCCAGTCCTAGGAATTTCAGCACCTCAGTCGGAGTCTTAGGTGCTTCCCAGTTTTTGATGGCCTCTACCTTATCGGGATCGACATGGATACCATTCTCATTGATCACATGTCCTAAAAAGTGAACCTCGCGAAGCCAAAATTCGCATTTCGAGAGTTTAGCATACAGTTGTTCTTTCTTCAACAATTCCAGAATTAACCTCAGGTGTTCTTCGTGGTCAGCCTCGTCCTTGGAGTAGACGAGAATATCATCAATGAAAACAATCACAAACTTGTCGAGGTACGCCTTGCATACTCGATTCATGAGATCCATAAATACGGCTGGTGCGTTGGTTAGGCCAAAAGGCATAACCGAAAACTCGTAGTGACCATACTGTGTTCTGAAAGCCGTCTTTGAAATATCTTCTTCGCGCACTCTTAGTTGATGGTAACCAGATCGCAGATCGATCTTCGAGTAGTAACTCGATCCTTGGAGCTGGTCAAACAGATCATCAATTCGGGGTAAAGGATAACGGTTCTTGACCGTCACCTTGTTCAACTCCCGGTAGTCGATGCACATGCGGAAAGTCCCGTCTTTCTTTCTGACAAATAAGACAGGGGCTCCCCATGGCGATGAGCTAGGTCGGATAAAACCTTTATCCAATAAATCTTGCAACTGAGTGGACAGTTCCTGAAGCTCCGCCGGTGCGAGCCGATACGGGGCTCGTGCTATGGGTGCTGCACCGGGGGTCAATTCAATTTGGAATTCGACTTGTCGTATAGGAGGGAGTCCAGGAAAATCCTCCGGGAAAACTTCCGGAAAATCTCGCACAATCGGTATCTCTTCAATTCGCTTCTCCTCCGCGGGTTTCTCAACAATCTGCGCCAAAATTGTCGGATGACCTTTTCGTAGATACTTCTGCGCCTTCATGAGGGTGATAACGCTGGTGGTCATGCCGCTTCTCTCGCCTCGGATCGAAATGATCTCGCCGGAAGGGGTAGTAATGTGGACTATCTTGTCGTGACATATAATCTCCGCTCGGTTCTCGGATAACCAGTCCATGCCGACCACGACATCGAAACTACCAAGCGTAAAAGGAATAAGGTCGATATCAAAAACATGACCTGACAGTTTTAACTTACATCCCGCAAGTACATGAGTCGTTTCTACAGAATTTCCGTCGGCTAATTCTACTGGAAACTTAGCATCTAACGGGGTTGGAGTTAAGTCTAAGAGTTGACTAAAGGCTTTTGACACAAAACTCCTATCAGCTCCAGTGTCAAACAATACAGAAGCAAAACAATCATTCACAGGGAACTTACCAGTCACCACGTACGGATCATTGCGGGCTTGACCCGACCCAATAACAAAAGCTCTTCCTTTACCATTGTTTCCACCACCACTGCCACTTCCATTACATCCATTGTTGTCGTTCTGTTTCAGCTTGGGACAATCTTTCCTGAAATGACCTTCCTGCCCACATTCGAAACATCCCTTTGTCGTCATAGGTGGTTTAGGAGCACCCTTTGCCGCAAGGTCTCCTCTACATTCCTTTGCCTGGTGACCCATCTTTCCGCATCTCAGACACTTGACACGGTCACACGGGCCAGCATGATGATAATTGCACCTGTTGCACTTCGGATATTTCCCAGCATATCCGCTTGAACCCTGCCCGCCACCGTTGTTATTGTTATTGTGACCCTGATTGTTGAAGCCCCGAGTGAATTCGGGCTTGCGGTAATGTTGTTGCTGTGGGGAGTTCGAGGATGAGGATCAGGTATTGTCAAACTTTCTCTTTCCATTGCTCGGGTTGTTGTTGCTGTTGTTGTCAGTACTCGGGTTGTCACGGGCTTTAGTGGTTGAACCCCTAGGTGGTAGCGCACCTTGGGTCACTGCTTGATCCGTCAGTTTGTGAGCTAACCGGATCGCTTGTTGAATCGTGGCTGGTCTGGAAGATGTCACCATGCCCTGAATTTGCGGCGCTAACCCATCAATATACATTTCAATCCTCTTACTCGGCGGGTCTACCATCCGTGGACACATCACCGCTAACTCGTGAGAACGGGTGGTGTAGGCTTCGATTTCTGAACCCACCATCTTCAATGACCAAAACTCGGATTCCAACTTTGCAATCTCCTCCCTAGGACAGTACTCTTCTCGCATCATGTTTTTGAACTCCTCCCAGTTCATCGCGTTAGCCAGTTCCAATCCAAGGATCTGCACATTTGAATTCCACCATGTGAGGGCAGAATCTTCAAGTGTTCCAGCAGCAAATTTGACCCTACTGGCAAGGGGACAATTACACATTTTAAACGCCGATTCGGCCTTCTCAGCCCAAAGCAGGAAGCCTATAGCTCCCTCAGTGCCCTTAAACGTACTGGGCTTGCAGTCAAGGTAATTCTTGAAGGTACACGTTCCAATTGGACCTCCAGCTTGGTTCTGAACATGTGCGGCTAGAGCGGCCGCCGCGTGGTCGTTTAGCAGAGTTTGGAGTTCTGCTGCAGTCAAGTTGATGTTACCACGTCTGTGTCCAGCGTTTCTTCCAGACATCTAGGTGTTATCATTCTCAGATGTCCTCGTCTGAGGACACCTCTGAGTGTGCCTCCGGCTCAGCCGGTTCTTCCTCCGGTTCCTCTTCGGGTTCCTCCTCGGGATCTTCCTCGGATTCTGAGCAATTTGCGTCTGTAAGATATCGCATCGCTCTAGAGCTATCTCTGTCCGGGATCCCGCCACAAGAAGTTGCTCTAGCAAATCTATCATATCTGCTTGCATTTTTCTCATAATCTTAATCTGTTGGTCGCTAGCATATTGCATTTCCTTCATAGCCGCTGTCAGGCGGAAAATTTCCTCCTTAGTTTCGGTTCCATCTCTTAACAGTCCGGAAACGTTCGCTCTCGTCGAGCGCATAAATCCCACGTCACGCTCTAAGCAAGAAACAACAGCTGCGAGCACACGCTCTACAGGTTCGGTTATAGGTGGTAGGGTGTTGGGGTAAGCAGGATGGTTCGGGTGGGGTAGCGGGGGAACTTGTTCGCGATAGACCATACGCCTAATCATATTAGGGTACCAATCCCAACTAACTTCGTTTTCGTACATGCCTCCGGATAAGCGATACCTCTTCGGTGCAGGAGCTTCGAGTTCCGGGACTACACGGGGTGGCGATGAGGTAGGTAACTGCGGTTCCTTCCCATGAGCATGAGTCATCGGATCGGATGATGATGATGGTGGCGTCGACATCTCTACAGGTAAGCCGTGTATGCGCGCGCGTATGTGTGAAAGGGGTAAAGAGATAAGATAACAAAGACTACACAAATCTATGCAGTGCGTATCATTATAACTAATGGGTCGTCGCGGTTATAGTCTAGTATGCATGCAATTTCTAGTTCGCTATAACCAATGGCTCTGATACCAATCTGTCACACCCTCAAATTCCACTAACGGAATTTTACCGTCAGAGGGTGTGAACTAACAGGATCGGAATCATCAGTTATAATCAAACCATAAAAACGTTTAAATGAAATTAAGTGCGGAAGCGTAAAAACCAAAAGACAAAAGTTGCGTCACGCAGGACGACTTAAAAACCCAAGTAATAATAGTTAAAACATGTTTGCATATCAGAATATTCAAAAACCATGCATGATCCTATACCGCGCGCCCGCCTCGGCTACCTGAGAATAACATACTAAAAGTGTCAACACAAGGTTGTTGAGTTCACAAGTTTAAAAAAAATAAAGCGTTTAGCGTTTGCGTTCAGCGTTTTGCGTTTAGCGTTTTGCGTTCAGCGTTTTGCGTTACCAGATAGTGTTAAATCAATTATATATCGATAGGTAGCTAGCCTATACAACAAGTATTATTAAGTGTTCGACACCGAAGCTGACTGTTTATCAAGTGCCTTGTCACCAGGTCATCCAGACCATGGTACGTGTTAGCCAAAATTACACCCGCTCGACCTCCAGTCGAGTTTAGCGTTGGGTGGGGTTTGTCAAACCCAGTAGTACTACTCAACAGTGACTCGCTATTCCAAATATTAACCGGTTCGATGTGTAGGACTTCAAATGTTTCGTTTGCCACTTAGCCTTTACAAGTGATATATAATTTACTAACAAAATCTTAAATGCGTTTATCGGAGTATGTTATCTCCCCCAAGTGAAAAGTGTTTAAAACAGTTTAAAGGGGTAAGTGAAACTCACTGTTTGCGAAGATTTCCCAAAAATAAATCACCAAGTGATGCGCGTCACAAAAAACTCTCTCTAGCGTTCTAAAACAACAAAGAGATTTTCTAAGTGTCGGAACTATTATCAAGTCTCTAGACTCGGCACATAACACCTATGCACAAATTACGTTCCGTGTTTCGTTTGTGAATCGTGTGTGACTTAACAAGTACAGCAAACTCATAACAGTCAAATTCATGTGCAACAGAATGTTATTTGAAATTCCCGTTAAATGAAAAATCCAATAAATGCAAGACCACTTGGGTTAGGTTCCTAAATCAACAAGTCAACTTCCAGAAGTGGAACCAACCCAATTGGTCTCGTAGTTCATGAGATATAACATTTACAAAACAACCTAACAGCAGGTCTAACAACTCAGCTTTGCACAACGTTTTTGTAAAATCATAAAGGTTAACTTTTACACGTCCAAAAATTACAAATTTATATTCTTTAGAAACTAGACTCAACCTAGTTTACTGTAGTATCAATATTCTCAACCAATTTTCACATTTACACCCAGATACAGTCAATTGAACATCAACAACACAATCTGTCCAGAAACTGTTTACAACAAAATTCAACATATTAATCATCTATAGACCATAATCCTTTCATATGACACTCTAGACACCATAACCACTATCCATGCACATCAATTACACCATACATACATGGTTAGGGTTTTACTTGATCTCAAAATCAAAGACACAACAATTAACATAATATCAATTCTAGTTATCAAATCATCATCAATTCATCATCAAATCAAACGAATCATATGAGCACATTATATGAAGATTTTCGGAAACTAGGGTTCACAATTATACCTTCAAAAACACCAACACAAGCAATAGGAAGGTAGAAGATGGCTAGAAACGGATGTAGGATGCTTCAATTGTGAAAGACAAGATCAAAATCAAGTATTATGTGTGTGTGTGAAGGCCGATCGCAAGGAGGGGGGGGGGGTAGCTGCCGTCGGGTTTGGGGAGGGAGAGAAGGAGGTTAGGGTTTAGGTTAATATTAATAATAATAATATATTACACTTAAGTCCCTCAACTTTCAAATGCTACTTTTCTAGCTTAATTAACTTAGTTTGCACATTGAGTTAACGTTATATAACATGTTATCACATAACACATAAGTCTAACACATAATTATCACATAATTATTGTTTTGACGTTTTTCGTTTATTCACCAATTGTTTGCGTCAACTCGTTTGCGTTTCGGTCAATTCCCAAAAGACTACACATATAGTAAGTGTCAAGCGTCATTTAAACCCTAGTTTAAATGTAATGCGGTGTGCGTTATAGATTCAGTAATCTTTAAGTTTGAATTGACGGAGTTGAGTTGACGGAGTTAACCTAAAATTGACGATTGTCACAGAATCAAAGCTTGTGTGGGCAGTCGATGTATTTGTAAGTAGACATATTTGCACCGAGTGAGGCCTACCGAACAATCAAAGATTTATTCTCGGCAAGCCAAACATCATGCTTAGGAATGCAAGGCTTCCTTACATAGGCTTGCATTATGTTGCCCTGCAAATTATTATTAAGATTAGTAAAAAGTTTTATGAATAATATAGTAAATTAATGAATGTGTTAACAATACCATTTCGTCTTGAACAATCATTTCGATGGACCAATCTTGCCCGGGCTTTGAGTTGTCCTTCAGCTGCCAAAATTCAAAATACGCACCTTTAGGATACACTCACTGTTAAGAACATCTAGTTGGTTCAATATGGTGATATTTGTTGGCTTTAAATTTAGTCTTTCAAGATACATTTAAGGTGAATTTGTACCAATAAGATCATAAATTTATAAATATTGAGGGATCCCTTCATATTTTTGAACTAAAATTTATATTCCAAAGCGTTCTAGCCAGACGGGTTATATAAGTTTCTTATCTCGGCCCTATATATTTTAAACTCATAGAAAAATGTGTCATTCAACTTTGTCTTTCAAGACACTTACTTGTAAAATTTGAACGAAAGGATCATATTTTTAAAAATATTGTGGTACCCATTCATATTCTTCACAAAATCTTTATATTAAGAAGTTGTCTTGCCAGACGGGTTATATAAGTTTCTTATCTCGACCCTATATATTTTAAACTCATAGAAAAATGTGACATTCAACTTTGTCTTTCAAGACACTTACTTTAAAAATTTGAACGAAAGGGATCATATTTTTAAAAATATTGTGGTACCCGTTCATATTCTTCACAAAATCTTTATATTAAAAAGTTGTCTTGCCAGACGGGTTATATAAGTTTCTTATCTCGACCCTATATATTTTAAACTCATGGAAAAATGTGCCATTCAACTTTGTCTTTCAAGACACTTACTTGAAAAATTTGAACTTAAGGGATCATATTTTTGAATGGTTACGTTGTCGATCTTAAATTCATGGAAAAATGTGCCATTCAACGTTGTCGATCTTCTATATCAACCAGATACGAGTACGATGAGAACTTGTATGATAATCGGGAAATGTGTGTTACCTTAAACCGAGCTTCAAATAAATCAATTAGCTTGGAATGGTTAATGTTTGAAGCAAGACTAACACCTCCCCGTTTACAGTTTATTGGAACATAAACATAGCTTCCGTTAACGATTTGCCAATTACCACCATAACAAACACCAACATTATCAAAATCCATGGAAGATAAGGTTTAGAGTGATATGAGAGGATGGTTTAGGGTGGTATGAAGTGGAAGATGATGAAGATAACTCATGTATATTCTTTGGATGTTCATGTCGGAAAAGACGGAATCTCATACTATATTGTCGGTATATACGGAATATAAATAAATTTTGAAGGCCTAGACTAAATTTAAACACATAAGAAATAAACTACAAACTCATTTTCTTGGTACAAATTCACCCTAAATGCGTCTTGAAAGACTAAATTTAAAGGCACATTTTCCTATGTTTGTGGAAGTTGTGGGGATACGTTAGGAAACATTAAAAGACCGTCTGACAAGGCTGTTTAATTTCAAGAACTTTTAATAGGAAATATGGACTGGTCCCCCAATATTTTTAAAAATCTCGTCGGATTTTGACACTTGTCTAAATTTTATTGGCCGGAGGATTTTTTTTTCAGATCTCGTCTGCTCAGTCCAAATTAGATGGGCTATTTTGGGAATATCTTGAAATTTAGGGCTATTTTGGGAATATCACCAAAACAGGCCACCACCAAAAGCGATTTATCCATACTATTTACTATGTTATTATTAGTATTATTATCTTTTATATTATGCAGGAAGAAAATAGAATCTACAACCAAAAGTAATTTAGCGTTAATTTTGGAATCCTTATGCAGGAAGAAAACATAATTTTGGATAAAATGAACCGGCAAAAAGTTTCACAGGTTGAAAAGTTAACTCAAACGGTTTGTGAACTTGAAGAAGCTGTTTTGGCTGGTGGGGCCACTGCTAACGCCGTGCGGGATTATGAAAGAAGAATGCAAGAGATTAATGTAAGTTTGAATTACTGAAACCAACTGTGTTTTAAATCGGTTCTGATTTTTAAAACATGGTGTAGGAAGAAAAGAAGATATTGGACCGTGAATTAGCTCGCGCTAAAGTTTCTGCAAATCGTGTTGCTGCTGTAGTTGCAAATGACTGGAAAGATGCTGACAGTAAAGTAATGCCTGTAAAACAATGGCTGGAAGAAAGAAGAGTTTTACAGGCATACATTCCGGGTTCTTTATTATAGCTAATGAAACTAAATGTTAGCAGGGACGAGTCGGACGGGTTGGGTAATGCGTTGAACGGATCTAGGTTGAAACCTGAAATGGGTCATTTTTAATATGGATCCATCACCATTACTTAAACCATTCAAGTTTTGACTTCATGTAATTTTTCAACTCTCATGATTTTTTTTCCTTTTATCCAACTTTTTTTAAAAAATTGACCGGTTTGAGATACAACACAACCCAAGTTTGACCCATTCTTAAGTACAAATGGGTCGAAATTGGCACCTCTGCTAACCATGTTTTGATCATCTTGACGATAGCAACGTCATAAATATAACGTTTTGTATTTTTGGGGTCATTTTTAGGGAGAAATGCAGCATCTGAAAGACAAACTAACCGTTGCAGAACGAACCGCAAAAGCAGAAGCACAGCTAAAAGTATCATTTATTATTATTTGTTTTTTATAAAAGTATCATTTGCAACTTAACTTCCCTCTCATAACTGTTTTTTTGTGACATTCATAGGAAAAATACCGATTACGCTTCAAAGTTTTGGAGGAAAGATTTCAATCATCATCTGGTAAAAATGTTTCTTATGCTACACCAGAAAGAACTATCAGCAATACACGTTCAAAACGCCAGTCCCTCGGTGGAGTTGAAAATTTATCAAGATCGTCATCTAGTAGATTTTCATCAAGAAATTTATTAAAAAACGGGATCAATTCATCAAAAGTGCACGATTGTAGACAATTAGTCGGTTCGGATAAGCTATTATTCCCAAATGGAGATGATCAGGCTGATGAGGAAGAAGAGTCAAAGTCAAAATCCGAAGATTTTGTTTCCGGAGTGTTGTATGATATTCTACAGAAGGAGGTTTTGAATTTACAAAAAGCTTGCCAACAAAAAGCTGAAAATCTCAAAGAAAAACATAACACAATTGAGGTTTGCAAATGAACTCTTTCATCATCTTTACATGTTTTTTTACATGTGCATGCAAATTGCAATTAGTAAAATAGACAGTGATAGCAATTGCATGGGTATTGATTAACATATTAAACAAAGTTATAACTCCATCATTACATAACTCTATATATATGTATGAAATATGAGTAAGAGTTAATTTCATATATATACTTTTAAAAGTTCAAGATTCCATATTAATCCCTGTAAATTACTTAAAAGTCTCACATTTACACATTCGGTGATAAGCGAAAGAAAAACGAATAAGGAAACCATGGGTTTGAACTTATGATACAACATGAACCTAAGACATGCTCTGAGCATGCTCTGAGCAAGTTCTGTTCAAACCCGCAAACACGTATAGCTAACTGAATCGGGTTAGGCTACCCATTTAGCCTTTTTTTAATGTGTTTTTATGTCATAGCTTAAATCGCGTGTCGTGTTTGGGTCCATGTGTCTATCACAATTTTCATGTTGGTGTAAAATTTTCACGTTTGTTTTAGATTCAGTCTGTCATCCCATAAACACGACCTGTTTAGCACCCCTAATGTAAACAATGCTATAGACTTATTGCTGTAAAAACCATGATGCATAATGTTCTCTTCACTTATTAAGTAAAAGATTGTTATTAGTAACTAATTTTGTTTTATATGTTATATTGTTATGGTAAGGGTGAATATGAGAATTTAAGTTTGAAAAGTGACATGATATTATAATAGCAACTAATTTAAAATTTGCAGATATTGGCAAGGAATGTTGAGACACTTAACAAAGCAATGGAAGTGGAGAGCAAGAAAATAAAGAGAGAAATAAATGCAATGGAAAAGGAACTTGCGGCTTTACGTGTCGGTAAAGGGCAAAACAGTCAAATGGCAAGGCGTATGAGTACGAGTACTCCAAGTGAAGAAACACCAGTCGAACCCCGGCAGATTACGAGTAACCTGAGGGTTAGATAGACGTTTCCCACGAGGGGTTAATTCCGGCAAGATGGTTCTTCCGATAACCTGCAAAACAGACACCGTGAGCTCGTCACTAAGAAGGGGGGGGGGGGGTTCCTCCTTGTGACCACCCTCCGGCGTGAGAATCAGTCTATATTACTCTTTGAATATAAAAGTATATTATTAATACTAGAGCAGTTATCAGGTAAATTATACAAGATATTAGATGATGAAATGATAATACCATTTGATGTCTTTTATAGCCGAAGGTGGGTTTCCAAGGAGGTTTAGCCGGCCTACTACTCTGCCAACTGTGGCCTACACACGTGCTCTGCTGGTAATTGGTGGATAGGCAGCGGCTGACAGTGACCAGGCGTGCTGTTCACTTTTCCTTTTCCACCAACTACAGGCTAGGCACGTGGTATGGCAGGAGTTGGTGAGCAGGCGGCGGCTATTGGTCACAGTGCTGTGGCGTGTTGTCTGCCATGCTGCTGTCAGTGAGCTGTCGTATCGTTGGTCAGATCTTTTGTCCATACCTCGTCAGGTATCACACAAAAGATCCTCCATTATTATACGGACTGGCTCATTTAGGCGGGAGTTTTCCCCCTCCCGCCTTTATGCGGGAATGTTCCCGGCTTTGCTCATTCCTTCTTCAGGTGACTACTGAATTATTATGAGTTTGAGCCTTATGCGTGTAGCCATGCTGCGCGGGTGGCCAGTCCCTAATGGCGGGTATCCGCATATGCGGGAACAGGCGGATACTTGGAAACCATAGGGAGGCATTTCCTGCGGGACCAGCTTGCGTACCGCATGTGAGGTCGTCACAACTCTGAGCGTGGTGGGTTCTGCGGGTTTGGTAGGTCGCGGCGCAGACGTCCCTATGGTGAAGTCTGCGGGTTCAACTGCGCAGACGTCCGTTTAAGGAATCTTGCGTGTTCAACTGCGCAGACGTCTCCTTTTAAGGGAGTCTTGCGGGTCCTAACCACCTCTGCTGGGACCTACCTCTTCAAGTCCCCCCAGTCCAATGTTCTTCTCATGAATGTTTAATAAAGTGAGGTGAACTTTTGGACTTAAGCAAGGGGTTTTTGAAAAGGGTTTAGTTTTATGGGTTTTCCGCGGGAAGTCTTACCCACGGGTTTCCCAATGTCACGCAGAATTTCCCAATGTTCTGCTTGATCTCTGGGATGATGCGGATAGGTCTGTAACCTCCCCGCAAGTCAGGAGCGTTTAGAACCTTTTGTGTAGATTTTCCATGAGGTCTTGGTGGTTTTGAACATAGTGATCAATCATGTTATAACCACCAATTCCATCCTGAAGTTTCAAACAATCTAGTTCTTGACGTTCCCGCTATGCGGGGATGTTAATCCCGTTTCTGCAAGCATGGCCCAGAATATCCTTCTTGGTTTCAATTCCCATGGAGTGCTCGGTATGCGAAGGGTTTTGCCTTGACGCTGTACCCGCACTTCGTCTTATTAGTTACTTTACTCCCAAGGTATCCCTGGCGTTAAATCCCTGCAGGGCTAGGTGCGTGAAGGGTTTTGCCTTAACACTGTACCCGCACCTGACTTATGGTTGCCGAGGTGTTCCTAGCGTTTAATCCCCTGCGGGCGCTAGGTATGTGAAGGGTTTTGCCTTAACACTGTACCCGCGCCCGACTTACAATTGGGTGCCGAGGTATGACTTTTTACGGGTGTTAGGTATGTGGAGGGTTTTGCCTTAACACTGTACCTGTGCCCGTTTTGTAGTTGGGTGGAATGCCAAGATTTTCTCGGCTTCACTTCCCTGTGGGTGCTAGGTATGTGAAGGGTTTTGCCTTAACACTGTACATGTGCCCGTTTTGTAGTTGGGTGGAATGCCAAGATTTTCTCGGCTTCACTTCCCTGTGGGTGCTAGGTATGTGAAGGGTTTTGCCTTAACACTGTACCCGCACCCGGCTTTATAGTCGGGTTTTTTCCGGTTTCCATTCCCTGCGGGTGCTAGGTATGTGAAGGGTTTTGCCTTAACACTGTACCCGCACCCGACTTCATAGTTGGGTTTTTCCGGTTTCCGTGCCCTGCGGGTGCTAGGTATGTGAAGGGTTTTGCCTTAACACTGTACCCGCACCCGACTTCATAGTTGGGTATTCTTGGCCTCTGTTCCCTGCGGGTGCTAGGTATGTGAAGGGTTTTGCCTTAACACTGTACCCGCAGCCGTCTTACGGTCAACTGGATAGCCAGGGTAAGGGGTTTTTCCCGCTTACTTTTCGAATCTTTTTGAATTTTTGAAATTTGAAGAGTTGGTGAAAGGATAAGAACAGTCGTCGTGCGACGGTTTCTTCTGACTGTGTCAGGACGTGCTGGAAGTTATGGCGACGTGACATTATATGGTCATTCCAGACGCTTTTTACGGCGCGTGGGCGCGATTTTTCGGGCGCGTGGCCGCAAAATTAATGGCACTCGTCCTTTCAACAGCTGTTGCCAGCTTGCCTGGTGCCACATGTCACGGTTCCATTGCACCTTCAATTTCTCTCTCCTCCGCATTAAATTCATCGCATTAATTGCGATCACTATATAAAGGGGAAGAGGGTCCTTTGTAATTCACACCTTCACTTCTTCTGTTCATCTCTAAGGCGATTTCTGGTGAATACTCCCTTATTTAGTTGAGCATTCCTCCGAAATCATTTCTTCTTCCTCTGCAATATGTCTTCCCATGATGCTGAAGTTGTAGCCGACGATAGGAGTACTGCTGGCGAGTGCCAGTGTGCTCTACCTGTCGATCTGTACCAGTACGTCGTCAGGAAATTCATGCTTGAGTCTCTTGAGCCTGAGTTTCCTGAACCCCAGCAGACTGTGTACGATGCCCCCAGCGGCAAGATCGGGGTATATGCTGCATTCTTTGTTTATGGGAACCTTAGGTTCCCATTGACAAAGTTTGTGTACCGTGTCCTGGAGAGGCACGGTGTGCACCTGACCGAGGTGCATCCGATGGCGATTGCCAAGATTCGGCACTTCGAGTGGGTGTGCCGAATTCTGGGCATTGAGCCCTATGTGGACCGCCTGATGACCTTCTATACTTGGAGGTGCATCCAGGGGTGGTACACCCTGACAACCCGGATCAAGGGTTTGAAGATTTGCGCGACCGAGCGCAGTCTCCGATCGTGGAAGCGGGAGTTCTTCTACATTTCTGCCCGCGCCATCCCCATTGCCATGAAGTTTAAGAAGGGGCAAGCGCTTCCGAGCCTTCACGCTTCCAACTACCAGGAGGCGGAATGGTTCGCGAAGATATCTCGGATCCAATCTCCGGTTTACCGGTTTGCGGAGTCCGGGATGGTGATGCTGGGGATGAGCCGGGTATGGAAGGAGGCGTCTCGGTTTCCCATCCTTCTCGAATACGGTTTGAACTCTATTCCTTATGGTATGTCTTGTCTTTCTTGCTGATATGAGTTTGTCTTATAACTGTTTCTTTTCTTTCAGAGGGGAACGATTTGGAGTCGCTCCTGTACCCGCGGGAAGCTGACGGTCCCGTGCGGGTGGGTACTCGTGCTCTAGACGAGAACGAGTTGCCCATCTTGGAACAAACGGCGGATCGGTTTGTGGAGGTCTATCCGCTGGGCCACGAGATCCTGAGCCACCGGCGGCCAGGTAAGGCGTTATTCTATCCTCCACCCCTCAATGCTGTACCCGCTGCTGGAATTCCTGACATCCTGTCTTCTTCTGAGGAATCCGCAGATGGTCCTCCGTTGGTGCAGAAGAAGAGGGCTGCCGGCGGGAAAGGGAAGGAGAAGGTGGCCTCCACAGCTGATCCGGTGCTTCTATCTGACACCGAGTCAGATAGTGAAGAGGTGGCGGGGAACCCCGGTGGTGAGAAGACCACTGCTCCGGAGGCTACGACTGTTACCTCCGGAGAACCAACGACGACGACGGTGACCGGCATCAAGAGACCGGCTCCATCGGGCTCGTCCCCGCCCGTCCGTACGTTCAGGCTCAAGAAAACCCGTAAGTACAAACATCCTTATCTTTGTAGATTTATCACTTTATAAATTTATTGAAACACTTATCTTCTTGTGTAGGCGTGGATGTTGACGCATTCCAGGGTGAAGCGCAGAGGAGTACCCCTCCGCCGATGACGGTAGGCTCGGTCAGCCTACCTGAGGCGACGACCCAGGCGCCTGCGCCTGCTTCCGCTGGATCAGTTGCTCACTCCCTTGAGCCGACTGTTCCAGCTGAGATGACGTCACCGCCGGTGGTAAGTGCGATTTTTACAGCATCTTTCACCGAGCCGGCGGTTACGATTGCTGCGGATTCTGTGGCGGCGACCGTGGCGGCGACCACGGCGGCCGCTACTATGCCTCCGCCACCGGCAACGACAGCCGGCCCATCAGGTACGCGCAGGGCTTCTCGCCAATCTTTGTCACCTTCCCATCTGCCCGACCTTTTGGATGGATTTCCCTTAGGTTCAGGCGATGGGTTTGGTGGCTATCGGCCTGTGATCGACCCTACAGGTGCGTAGGGTTCTTTTGGCCTTTATATATCTCATCTTTTTCCTAACTGCTTTGTTTCTTTTGCAGTGTCGGATTCCAATGAAGTGTATGTTCCGCGATGGAACATCCGCCGAGGAACAACCCTTCGTACCCCTGTGGAGTGCGTGGAATGGGCTCGCCACGCTGCTCCCCATGGTGCGTTGGGGGAAGCCATGGCTAGCTACCAGGAGGGTAGGCTAACCAATGAGCTTCGGGTTCTCCAGGCCCGGATGCAGCCGCGCGTCGAGCTGCTTTGTCGTGAAAACGACAAGTTGAAAGCAGCTCGCGCCAAGGAAGTATCTCAAGCGCGGGCTCTTCGGGAGGAGAACCAACAGTTGGCCGCAGCTGCTGCGGAGAAGGAGAAGGCCTTCAAGGCCCTCTAGGTTGAGGTTCAAGCGCGACTCGAGGCCCGCTCCAAGGCTGCCCAAGCTGTTAACGAACAGCTTCGGCTGGCTAAGGAGACTGCGAGGAACGCAACCGAGAGGGCCACCAAGGCTGAAGCCGTTGCTGAGCCTTTACGCGTGGAGAACGAGGAGCTCAAGGCCAAATTAGAGGCTCTCCAACGTGCTCATGATGCCTTGGCGATGGAAGATGCTAAGAAGCTCCAAGAGATCCTGGACCAGAGGGGCGTGCTTGACCACACCGAGCGGAAGCTTAAGGGCGTTGAAGAGGCTGCTGCAAAGGAAGTGCTACTTGCCAACCTTAACAAAAGCGAAGCCGAACGCGCCCGCACCCAAGCTCAAGCCGCCCTCCAAGAAGCTCTGGTTGCCAAGGAATGGCTTCTTCGAGAAGCGTTGTCTCAGGTATGTTTAGCTTTACGTCTTCACGCTTTCCTTTGTACATAGAAAAGGTGTTTGACACTTGTATTTTCTTTGTAGGTTGTGCATCGGGTCATCTCAGAGACTACTTACGATGATGCCATGAGCACAGCCCTCAACGCTTCTCATGAGGATGGGGAAAAGGCCGGCTTCCTGCTTGGTCTAGGGTTCGTTGAGAAAGGCGTCCCGCCTTCCAACTTCCCTTTGTTCGATGTGGACACCGAAGCTGCATATGACCAAGCGGTGAACCAATATGCCGCCTTCCCGCATCCGGTGGTGGAGAAGGTAAAGGAAGTCGCTGCTGCTGATGATGGACTTGCTATCCTCAAGGCTTTCCTTGAACCGCCACGCTCTACTGATGGGGCGGGTCCAAGTGGAAGTGGTCCTGAAGCTTGATTCTGAAGATCCCTTCCCGCTGCTAGGATAGACTAGATTTTGTTTTGTAGGCGGGTAGTTACCCGGCCATTCTTGTAATATATCTTTTGTGAAATACAAATCTTTTTGTGGATAAGACTGTTATTTCCTTTGGGTTCATTGCTTTATAAACCTTATATGACTTGCATACTTAGTTTAAATTAGCGATTTCCCAAGTGTTTAGAATAAGTTAACCTTGAATGTGGTTGACAGTAGGTTGAAGTTTTGCTTCCCCCTTTGTGAGTGTGCGGATAGGACCGGCACTTGCACTTGGTAGGATGGCTAAACTCTTCCCCTTTAACTGTCCTGCGTGAAGGTCTTGTCATTTTCCGGGTTTATGCGGGTTTTGCCGCCTTCCCCACGCAACGATTCTTCACTTGATGCGGTGAATACCGGCATTAGTGTTCGAATCGACCGTTCAACGCGTGGTTGTTAATAGGTTAGTGTTCAGCTTTCCTCTACCAGGATTCATGCGGATATACCGGCACTTTCACATAGTGGGATGGCTGAACCTTTCCCCTTTAACTGACCTGCGTGAAGGTTCTGTCGTTTTTTGGGTTTATGCGGGTTTTGCCGCCTTCCCCACGCAATGACTCTTCTTGATGCGATGACTACCGGCATTAGTGTTCGAATCGACCGTTCAACGCGTGGTTGTTAATAGGTTAGTGTTCAGCTTCCTCTACCAGGATTCATGCGGATATACCGGCACTTTCACATAGTGGGATGGCTGAACCTTTCCCCTTTAACTGACCTGCGTGAAGGTTTGATGCTTTTGGGTTTGTGCGGGTTTTGCCGCCTTCCCTGCGCAACGATTCTTCACTTGATGCGGCGGATACCGGCATCTCCATGTGCAAAGTTCATAAAATATAAATGTAAAATCATCAGCTTCAATTTGAAGGAGAATAGTTTCCATTAGAAGTGGCTCTCGGCCTTTTCTTTACAAATTTGGAATTGATCTACATAAAAACTGTGTAATTGAGCTCCCATTAGGCGTGGCTTGGATGGGAGCACCATCGAGCCGACATGTATCTTGTTCGGGATCTCGTTGTTTACGCAGTATGTAGTCTCCGTTGAAGCTGCGATTTTTATTCGTGTGTTTCCCCAGCTGGGGTTCACGCATCAGCCTGCTCGACGCTCACTTCGCCACGAGGTGCGCGAGTGTCCCATCCTTGACAAATGCTTCGACCAAGTCCTTTACGTCTAAGCATTCTTCAGTGTTGTGGCCTTTGGTTTTGTGAAAATCACAATACTTTCTCCGATCAGCGTTGTGGCGATGCCGGATAAACGGAGCCTTTGGCCACGGGAGCTCCTCCGTGGCGAATATCTCGGTCACACTCTTTGTGAGTGGCGTCCACCTGGAGTTCTTCTCCGGTTTCACGTTATCTCTTCCGCCCAACCGATGTTGGAAACCGGACGGGGTGTCAAAGTTTACCCTTGACTGCCAAATGCCCAGCTTCCGCTTTTTGTTTAATCGGGCGGTAAGGACGTTGTTTTCCCTCGTCTTCTGGGTGTAGAGGTTCGTGCTCTGTGGAAGATCTCTACCCAGTTGCCTCTCGGTTTCCGCAAAGCGTTTAGCTGCGGTCATGATGGCATCCCATGTGGATGGCATGCCATCTTTGCCCGTCAGGGTGCGGATGAGTTCCGGGTCGTTTGCGCCCTGGATGAAAGCGGCGCGAACGAGATCTTTGCTAACGTTGCCCAGGCTTAGCTTCTTCGAGTTGAAGCGAGTGATGAAGTCAGGCAAAGATTCTTCCTCCTCTCGGACGCACTTGAGGATTGTCCACTGCTCCTCGGTGTACTTTCTTTGCTGACTAAAGTGTTGGCTGAACTTCTGTTGGAAGTCTGCCCAATCGTAGATGTGGTGGACCGGCAGACGGTCGAACCACGCTCTAGCTGCCCCGACCAGCGTCATTTGGAACATATAACACCACGTGGGTTCCGTCCAGTTACTGACGGTCGCCCCCCGCGATGAATCTGTTCAAGTGATCGTCAGGGTCAGAAATACCATCGTACGTGCCTATGTTGGACATTTGTTTGGCACTTCTTGGGGAGATTGCTTCCGCAATGTCCCTTGCGAATTTGGACGTTCCCGCCCTTGCCGCAGTTGGCGTGAATGTTTTGGAGAAGTCCCGTGGGCTGTTGCCCACGTTTATTGGACTGAATGCTTCTCCAAAACGCCTTCTCGGTTGGGAATCCGTTTCTTTACGCTTCCCTTTCGCCCTATGACGAGGGTTCGCGTCTTCCTCGGATTCCTCCGAATCATCGTCGTATTCGAATTCTTCCACTTGTTGGAGTGAACGTAAACGTTCATCCAACTCAGCTTGGAACTCTTTTTGACGTGCTTCGGCCCACGCTTTAACCTCATCGAGTGTTTGGCAGGGGAGCCTCGTCTGTTGATTTTCTAACTGGGTATCGGTGAATCCCAGTGTCTGATTATTTACTTCACTTGTCCCGGCTTGGGTAGCTGGGGTAGTGTTCGTAAAGTTTGTGTACTCGGTATTCCCCCTTATAGCTGGGGTCATAATTACCGGAGTCTCTTGGTTACTCGGTTTTGGGACCGGAGTATCCTTAACCATCTTTCCAGAAATTTTGAAAAAACTGGAGAAAAATAAAGTTCTAGCTTTATGCACGGATGGCGCCAATGAAGAAACACCAGTCGAACCCCGGCAGATTACGAGTAACCTGAGGGTTAGATAGACGTTTCCCACGAGGGGTTAATTCCGGCAAGATGGTTCTTCCGATAACCTGCAAAACAGACACCGTGAGCTCGTCACTAAGAAGGGGGGGGGGGTTCCTCCTTGTGACCACCCTCCAGCGTGAGAATCAGTCTATATTACTCTTTGAATATAAAAGTATATTATTAATACTAGAGCAGTTATCAGGTAAATTATACAAGATATTAGATGTTGAAATGATAATACCATTTGATGTCTTTTATAGCCGAAGGTGGGTTTCCAAGGAGGTTTAGCCGGCCTACTACTCTGCCAACTGTGGCCTACACACGTGCTCTGCTGGTAATTGGTGGATAGGCAGCGGCTGACAGTGACCAGGCGTGCTGTTCACTTTTCCTTTTCCACCAACTACAGGCTAGGCACGTGGTATGGCAGGAGTTGGTGAGCAGGCGGCGGCTATTGGTCACAGTGCTGTGGCGTGTTGTCTGCCATGCTGCTGTCAGTGAGCTGTCGTATCGTTGGTCAGATCTTTTGTCCATACCTCGTCAGGTATCACACAAAAGATCCTCCATTATTATACGGACTGGCTCATTTAGGCGGGAGTTTTCCCCCTCCCGCCTTTATGCGGGAATGTTCCCGGCTTTGCTCATTCCTTCTTCAGGTGACTACTGAATTATTATGAGTTTGAGCCTTATGCGTGTAGCCATGCTGCGCGGGTGGCCAGTCCCTAATGGCGGGTATCCGCATCTGCGGGAACAGGCGGATACTTGGAAACCATAGGGAGGCATTTCCTGCGGGACCAGCTTGCGTACCGCATGTGAGGTCGTCACAACTCTGAGCGTGGTGGGTCCTGCGGGTTTGGTAGGTCGCGGCGCAGACGTCCCTATGGTGAAGTCTGCGGGTTCAACTGCGCAGACGTCCGTTTAAGGAGTCTTGCGTGTTCAACTGCGCAGACGTCTCCTTTTAAGGGAGTCTTGCGGGTCCTAACCACCTCTGCTGGGACCTACCTCTTCACCAAGGTTATGATTATAATACATGTTTATACTTTGTTTACAATACGGTTGACTTGTTTATATCAAAAGTAACATGTGTATTCTTTTGCAACGCTTAGGACCCGTGTGATGACTTCGGCTGTAAGAAGTGCATGTACAACAAAGTGACCGTCGGGGAAGGGCAGAACATAATATTAATTCATTGTTTACATGAGACAATAAAATAAACTTTAACTAAAATACTTTTACATGAGACAAGCGAATAAAATGGTTAAATTAATGAATCCTCTTAGTCGTGTGGAATGCTATGAATGAATTCACTTATAAACTGTTCAAAGATATTCTATTGAAATCATGTGTGAAGTGCTAAAAGATTAGAGTCAAGTAAGGATGATCACATGCATTTAGAAGACCTATGTTATGTACACAAGCGGACCAACTCTAGACACGAAGCTAGTTGTGACATCTGTCAAATTCGAGTCTTGAGTTGTTTTCGTTTTGTAAACTTTTATTACGTGAACCCGACTCAACATTTTTAGAACATTATTTATTTATTATACAATATTATATTATATATTTCGATCATCAATAAATCGATGTTTTGTCATATTATAGTGTCGTTGAGAAAACATAGAGGGTTTAATCTAATTTTTGTAAACTCATTATAACTTTGAAAACCTAAACTCATATTAAACATTTATTGAAACTTGAGGGGCCACTTTTAAAAATATGTATATATATAAACAACAAACATAAACTAACCCTAACATTTTATACATACTAAGCCCAGCCGCCACCACCATTGAGCCGTTTTCCGGCGACGGCGGTCCGGCAAGTCCCGAGCTCCGGCCGTCTTCCCTCCCTCGTTTCTCCGACCATCTCAGCCGCAAACCACCACCCGCAGCCACCACCACCAACCTCGCCACTCCACCTCCTGCCGATTTTCCGGCCACCATCTCCGACGACTTTCCGGCGACACCCCACCACCTCCACTGTCGCACCACCACCACCGAACACCCACCATCCTCCCTTCCCCTCTGTTCGCTTTTCCGGCGACCGGAATTGACCTCTCACCGCAGCTCTCTCTGCCTCTCCCTCTCACCGCAGCTCTCTATCTCTCTCGTCTTTCTCTCCCTCCGCCTTGTCTCTCTCTCTCTCTCTTTGTGTATCGTTTTTCCGGCCGCCGGACTTCGGCTTCTGTTTCTTCGTCTTCGGCAGGTTTCGACTCGGGTTTTGTTCCCGGTGTAGAGCCGACCTCATAAACATCTAACAGGTAAAGTAATATTAGGCTTGGGTGTTGATAATTTTATATATGTCGATTATAAGTTTGAAATCGTTAATAATCAGTTATATATTTGGTTGTATACTTTGAAACGGGTTGGATGGATTTTGGTATTGTTTTGAATTGGGGGAAAGATAAATGATCGGATAATGGATATGTTATCTTTATTATGGGTTTAAATTAACAATTGTTATTTTGGTTCGGTCGGTTGGTACATAAGTTGTTGAACTAGAGGTCACGGGTTCGGGTCTCATCCTAGACCGGTTTCGATGTTATTTTTATACTTAACAAAACTTTATTACTATTAATACTAACATTACTATATAAAGATTGTTATTAGTATTATTTTGTATAACTTACTATTATACTTATTAATTGATAATATTATAATTATTGTCGTTATTATTATAAATATAAAATTGTTATTAATATTATTAAGAGTCATAATATTATTATCTATTAAAATCATATATCATCATTAATTACTGGCAATAGTATTAATATGGTTATTTTGTGAACTCGTTTAGAAATCGAACCAAATGATATCATTTTTACTATCAATATTACTTATTATTATTACTACTTATATCAACATCACTTTAAATTTGTATCAAAGACTTTTATTCCTTAACTATTAATATTAGTGTTATTAACAATAATTATTGTTATAATTACTATACTATATTAGTATTATTAGAAATAGTTGTTATCATCATTATCTTACATATCTATATATATATATATATATATATATATATATATATATATATATATATATAAACCTACACATATATATATATATATAACATATCTCTTTAGAATTATTATTATCATTTTCTATCATTATTATTAATAATATTATTATAAGCTTTAATATCAATTCATTCTTATAAAACCGAACTCTTGATTTAAAACCCGTCTTGTTTCTATTTTGATATTGGTTTAGTTATTTAAAAGTCCAAACAAGATAATATTATTTTCATATTAATTATCATTTAAGTACGTATCCCTAATCATTTACAAATTAACCGATAACCCGATTTACTACTGAACCGTCCCAATTATTTAGTTTCATTATGATTTCAAGTTCATTAATATATATTACATTATTTATTTTAGCTAAGGTGTTTATCGTTTCAAGTCGGGTCTGTTCGTTTACCGTTCGAGCTTCATTTATTTATCTATTTATTTCTCGATTCGTCAATCAAGGTGAGTACATTTCATCCCCCGTTTTCACTTTTATCTTTTGGGGGTAACATGCATACTTATTCAAAACAAGAATGATTTATTATACACGTTTCTCAAACCACAAACTTTAGGGTATATGATACTTGGAATACTTGCTCTTTTGTGTGTTATATGCCTCATATGCTTTACTTGCGCGAGTGTTTATTTTTATGTCGTTGTTGAGCCTCATTAAGTATGATCATACGCTCCCCTAACTACTTAGCCTTGTGCTAGTAGAATATGGTCTCATTATCCGAGTATGTCGGTTGTTACCGAGTAGAAAGGATCCTCATTTACATATGTTTTATATGCCACAATTGATGCTTTTATTTATAGTCTCATATACGTATGTGGATTTCGCTCATATTATATATACTCAAACTATGAAATTGCTCACCAACATACGTGTTGACAAAATATTATTTTATGCATTGTTACAGGTTTGACTTTTATCGACTTGAGGACTTGACGAAAAACGTTACCAAGACTATTAGGATATTAGTAAACCGAACAATATATTTGTTTACTTGTGTTCAATTTGTTGTATGACCAAGATGTGTTGTTTATTGATTTGTGAGGTAAATGAGTTGATTAAATATTGTCACTTTAATAGTGTCTTGTGTATTTGTCCAATCACGTTGCACCCCGACATGTTCCACCTGTTCATAATGATTTTAAGTGCGCATGAGATTGATTAACGAACTTAACAGAGAATTAGTTACGCATGAGATTGATTAGCGAACTTGTTACTCCCTTATTTTCAAAACAGACCCTGAACTTCCAAAAAACATAGAAACTATGGAAGCAAAAATTGAGAGAATAGTATTAATCCATGAGACATTAAATTTGTTACAAAAAGTTGGTTGTTTCTTTGGAAGGAACTTGTGGTCCGTTTGTGATGAAGATTGGAGATCATCTTTCCATCATGTGGGACCCCTTAATCTTCTTGTACTCGAAGTTACCATCTTTGAACTTTGATTTTGAACATTACGTGATTAATTTGTTTGAATACTTGACACTAAAATGTGACAACTATATAGAATGGGAAGATTATGTATGCATGTCACCCAAGCATTAAAAATGTTACAGGTATATATAATGTAACTAGGCATTTCAAATTTCATCTCTCTTTTATATCATAGATAAGTTATATGTAGAAGAGTACTGAGTACTCACTACTTTATACATAGATAAAAATCACAACCTAGATCTTAACACTTAACAAAAAAGTAAAACTTAACTATGCTTAATATTTATGATCTTGTCGACATCAAGGTGCGAGATTAAATTCATACCCGTGTTGGCTCGATAAATAAAACACACAAACAATAAACGAAGGATATGGGATTGAACAAATTGTAGTTCGACACTTTTATTAATCAAAATAAACTTGCATACTCTCATACTAAAACATCATTACATCTACCGTCATCATTCCCCTATTTACCGTAGACAAAACCTAAACTTGAACCCCTAGTTTCTAGACTTACAAATTCAAACTAAGGGGGTGTTTGGGATTCCTTATTTTACCTCCTTATACCTTATTTAAGGTATAATGTATAAGTTGTAATGTTGTAACTTATACCTTATACACTTACAAAACCTAACTTTCCCAAACACCTTATAACTTATAACCCATGAGTTATAAAGAATAAGGAGCAAAAATAAGGAATCCCAAACAGCCTCTAATAAGAAAAACATGTAATTTAAACAAATCTACCAACCAATAACTTTAAACATTTAAACTATTAAGTTTGATTAACACAAAACTAAAGCTCACTTAAACCTTCCATCTTTCTCTATGATAACTACTAATAAAGTGAAACTTTAAATAGGCCTACGCAATTACATAATATAAGCTTTAAAAATTAATCCGAAATGCATAATTATTATTAATTTTGTAAGTATCAAGTTATATATTTTACGAAAAGCTTTTTGAAGGTAAAGAGGTGAAGGTCAACGACATTACTTGTCACATCAAATCTTCTATTTTTTTGGGTACAAGCATAGATCTAGTTACAAGTTGTAAAATTGGTATAATCGGTACCATTGGCGGAACCAAAACTTCTTTATCGGGAAATCATTATAAGGCTCTCTCCTCTCACAGCTACAATTATCGGGTCCAAGTTATGCTTTTGTATAGCAAAATCGTTAATGTATAAAAATTCAACAAATCTATCTGGCTGCTGATTGGTGTAAATTCTCTATGATGTAATTGTTTAAATAAATGAGATGTTATAACCCGTTTTAAAAGCTATATGAGTTTGATGAGACTCAAGACCCGTTTATTTTCTTACTAAAAAATTGGTTTTTAAATAAATAATATATATGCTTTTTTAAATAAATCATATATTAATTTTTAGTATATCCCAACTTTATAGGATTTTTATATTATATATTTGGTGAGATTAAATTTTAATTTAATGAGATGTTATAACCCGTTTAAGAAATAACTGGGTTTGATGAGACCCATACCCATGAATTCGGGTCAAATGCATGAGAAATTTTCATTTAAAAATCAAGCAAATCTGGTGACTACGGGGTTGTTTTACGTTACTCGTTTTTAATATTGTACTGAAATTTATAATATACTTAGAGTTTGATAATAAAAAAGTTCACAAATAACTAAGATGTTATAACCCGGTTTAAAAGTTATCTGGGTTTAGTAAAACCCAAGAGCCGCTTATTTATTTTTTTACTATAAAATTGTCTTAATTATAGATAATACTTTTTTTAAAAAATCATATAATAATTTTTAGTATATCCTATTTTATAGGATTTTCACATCAATAATTTGGTGAGAATAATTTTTAATTTAATAAGATGTTATAACCCGTTTAAGAAATATCTGGGTTTGGTAAGACCATACCCGTAAATTTGGGTCAAATGCATGAGAAACCTCCATTTAAAAATCAAGCAAATCTGATGACTCCAAAAAAAGGGGAGCGACCACATCGCGACAAGTAGGATTTTTACGTTTTCGTTTATATATATTATAGATACAGATAGATAAGCATGCATAGACTAGTTTTAAATGGTATAAGACCTGAAATTCTAAATTACACACGTTAACACACAATCGCACCTATCGTATGAATATTATAGTACATGTAAGAGAGACAATATATCAATTCATGGACACAATATCTAGTAATTTTCAACCTAAACCTAACCTGTGATTAACCTACTGAATTTTTATAGTTTTTATTAAATAGTTTTAAAAATATAAAAGACAATAAAATAAACTTTAACTAAAATACTTTTACATGAGACATGCGAATAAAATGGTTAAATTAATGAATCCTCTTAGTCGTCTGGAATGCTATGAATGAATTCACTTATAAACTGTTCAAAGATATTCTATTGAATACATGTGTGAAGTGCTAAAATATTAGAGTCGAGTAAGGATGATTACATGCAACTATAGACACGAAGCTAGTGTTATGGTGTTAATTCATTATGACTTAGGACATCTTAACCTCATGTATTACTGATCTACGACTCCTGATCTTGCGTCCGGTAACGAGTGACTTATGACCTTTCCTGTAGGTAGCTCACACGTTTTACCAATTACCTGATATGTTTATCTTTTACTTGTTAGATTTCATTCGATATATAACCTAAATATATAATTAATTTGATCTAACTAGCATAACTTCATTGAAAGACATGCATAAACAACATAAACACATTAAGTAATTGATACATAACATGCAATCATACACATCATAAGTTCATAACAATCAACTATTTAATCACACAATCATAAGAAAACATTCATTAACATATTAATTAAGATTCATCATAGTCTAATCGGTTAAAGACGGTTAGACGGCCATATTAAGATTCATACACATAAAACACATAGAAAACATAGATGTAAGGTTCGTGTTAGTTGGATAGTAAAGGTCTAGATTCGAATCATTATCCTACGTGTTTTGTAGTTGATAAGGAGGCTTTTTATAAAAATTTTACTTTGCTATAATAACATTATCGAGACGTTGCGGTCTTTTTTTTTAAAAAAAATTTATGGTGTTATATATGTTAAGAAAGCTATGTTATTATAAAAACAATTCTCTCTTTTATCCTAAATCCTAATGTAAAAATAACTAAGGGGTATAACTTATAAGTTTATAGCCTGTCTACAAATGTGAAATACTGAAATGTGAATACCAATGTTAGGATAAAGTTTTGAGAGAGAATCCAGAGAAAGAAAATGGTCAGAGTCGCTCGTGAGCTATTCAAAATTGACTCGTTAAAACTCAAATTTAGACGAGTTTAAACAAGCTTGATTCCGAGCCTGAGCTCGAGCTTCTATTAATGCTCATTTAATGGAGGAGCTTAAGCATGAGCTTCACATATCTACATACGAGCCCACTCATGATCCTAAACGAGTTTTTTATTCATATACCTTTTATGAAAATATTTATAAAACTATTATTATTCATAAACATATGATAAAAATAATTAAATAGTTTATGATATATTATTATATAAAAACTAGAATTATTAATAATATGTAAATAATTTTAAAAGCAGATAAAAATATTAAAATAATTAATAAACCAAATGAGCCGAGCGCAAGCTTGACGAGTCACGAGCCGAGCTCGAGTTATATTATACAACTCTAAATGAGGCGAGCTTGAGCTCGAGCCTTCTTAAATTAAAACCAACCGAGCTCGAGTCTTCTCAAACTAAAACGAGCTGAGCTCGAATCTAAACGAGCTCAGGCTCAACTTGGCTCGTTTACACCCCTGTTCATAATGATTTTAAGTGCGCATGAGATTGATTAACGAACTTAACAGAGAATTAGTCACGCATGAGATTGATTAGCGAACTTGTTACTCCCTTATTTTCAAAACAGACCCTGAACTTCCAAAAAACATAGAAACTATGGAAACAAAAATTGAGAGAATAGTATTAATCCATTAGACATTAAATTTGTTACAAAAAGTTGGTTGTTTCTTTGGAAGGAACTTGTGGTCCGTTTGTGATGAAGATTGGAGATCATCTTTCCATCATGTGGGGCCCCTTAATCTTCTTGTACTCGAAGTTACCATCTTTGAACTTTGATTTTGAACATTACGTGATTAATTTGTTTGAATACTTGACACTAAGATATGACAACTATATAGAATGGGAAGATTATGTACGCATGTCACCCAAGCATTAAAAATGTTACAGATATATTAATGTAACTAGGCATTTCAAATTTCATCTCTCTTTTATATCATAGATAAGTTATATGTAGAAGAGTACTCACTACTTTATACATAGATAAAAATCACAACCTAGATCTTAACACTTAACAAAAAAGTAAAACTTAACTATGCTTAATATTTATGATCTTGTCGATATCAAGGTGCGAGATTAAATTCATACCCGTGTTGGCTCGATAAATAAAACACACAAACAATAAACGAAGGATATGTGAAGAGGTAGGTCCCCGCAAAGCACAGTTGGATCAGCAAGACTCACCTTGAAGAGGTACATCTGCGCAAAAGACCAACTGGATCCGCAGGACCCACCATGCTCAGAGAGATGAAGACCTTACACGCAGTAAGCCAGCTGTTCCCGCAGGAAAGCCTCCCTTGGTACAGTACCCTGCCTGTCCCTGCAGCTGTGGGTACAAGCCAAGAAGGAAGGCTACCCGCACTAACAGTAAGGCTACACGCATAAGGCACTAACTCTTATACTTCAGCAATGTCACCTGAAGAAGGAATGAGCAGGGCGGGAATATTCCCGCCCAAAAGAGCCAATCCGTACGCTTCTAGAAGATCTTTTGTACTATACCTACCAAGGTATGGACAAAGAGACAAGATCTGACAAAAGCAACCCATGAACCAATCACAGGGTGACAGCTCACGGACAATAGTACGAGGAGGAGCACGCTCCAGTACAAAATGTCACTATCAGCCGCTGCCTACCCACCAACTCCCATCGTGGCACGAACGTAGCCCATAGTTGGTGGAAAAAGAATATTATATACAGCTGGCCGTACCTGCTTGGAAACCTACCTTCGGCTATAAATACTCCAACACCTTGGAACGGTATCATCATCTTCTCTCTAGCTATTTCTCTCTATATACACTTATATTCAGAGCAACCTAGTCTGATTCTCACGCCGGAGGGTGGTCACAAGGAGGAACCCCCCCTTCTCAGTGACGAGCTTACGGTGTCTGTTTTGCAGGTTGAGAAGAATAACCATCTTTGCCGGACCTAACCCTCGTGGGAAACATCTACTTAACCCTAAGATCATCCTTAATCTGTCGGGGTCACTTAGTGTTTCTTCAATATGGGATTGAACAAATTGTAGTTCGATACTTTTATTAATCAAAATAAACTTGCATACTCTCATACTAAAACATCATTACATCTACCGTCATCATTCCCCTATTCACCGTAGACAAAACCTAAACTTGAACCCCTAGTTTCTAGACTTACAAATTCAAACTAATAAGAAAAACATTTAAAGTGAAACTAAAGCTCACTTAAACCTTCCATCTTTCTCTGTTATAATTACTAATAAAGTGAAACTTTAAATAGGCCTACGCAATTACATAATATAAGCTTTAAAAATTAATCCGAAATGCATAATCATTATTAATTTTGTAAATATCAAGTTATATATTTTACGAAAAGCTTCTTGAAGGTAAAGAGGTGAAAGTCAACGACATTACTTGTCACATCAAATCTTCTATTTTTTTTTGGGTACAGGCATAGATCTAGTTACAAGTTGTTAAATTGGTATAATCGCTACCATTGTCGGAACCAAAACTTCTTTATCGGGAAATCATTATAAGGCTCTCTCCTCTCACAGCTACAATTAGCGGGTCCAAGTTATGTTTTTGTATAGCAAAATCGTTAGTTAATGTATAAAAATTCAACAAATCTAGTTATTTGTAATACTAATACATAGACAAATGACTATTTGTTAGTGTCTTGTAACTTCTAGGCATTAAGAATGCACTATGCATGTAAAATATTATGAGTTATGGATCAGTGTTTGGTAATAATTAAGTCTTTGAAACATAGATATGAACATCAATAAAATTCATTCTACAATAGATTTATTGAATATTTTAAATCTTTAAAGCTTATAAATTTTATATACATATTCAAAGTTTATTAAAATTTAATTTTATACATATATACTCGATTAGGGTTAACCTCATATTCAAAATCACACACACATATATATATGTATATATATATATTTCTTAAAATAGTTTTTTTAGCCTGTGTATCACACGGGCATATAACCTAGTCTTTAATAAAATGTAATGTATACATTGAGCAAAATTATGTTCTAGGTTTTATATTATTGTAAATAGTCATTATTGTATACATTATATCTTGAGATGTAACTCATGGGTCAAACCATTTTCATCAATGACCCATGGATAGCATGAGTTAAGGAGAAGAGAGATTAGAAAATTAGTATGGAATTTTAATCTAGGAATGAATGTGGTTAGGACACCTAGTCATCATTATTTTTGTTTATTAGTATTGTAAAATGTAAAATGTACTATAATATACATACGATAGGTGCGATTGCATGTTAACGTGTGTAATTTAGTATTTCAGGTCTTATACCATTTAAAACTACTTTATGCATGCTTATATATTTATATTAGTGAAAATTCCCAAAATAGGTGTTTATGAATACGTTTTTCAGGTTTTAGGTGTCATTTCCAACAAATTCCCAAAATAGGTATTATAAACCGTTTATATGTAGTTAACTCGTCGTGACTATTATCATGTCTTTATATGTTTTGTTAAGAAATTCTAAATTGATGTTTCAAAAGTAAATGTAAATAACCAACTCCAAATATAATATAAATTACAAAGAAAACTTGTAATTCGAACCATGATCCATACTAATTTTCTAATCTCTCTTCTTCTTAACGCATGCTATCCATGGGCCATTGATGAAAATGGTTTGACCCATGAGTTACATCTTAAGAGATAATGTATACATTAATGACTATTTACAATAATATAAAACCTAAAACATAATTTTGTTCAATGTATACATTACATTTTATTAAAGATGTCAAAACATGTTTTAAAAATAAGGACTCGTGAATTCAGTTTGAATTATACGAGACTTCTTACTTCATATATATATTTTAATTATGCTATTTAATTTAAATTTCCAATTAATGTGATTATTAATTTTGTATCTTTAATTTAACATGAGAAAATTCCCAAAATAGCCCTTTTTTAAAGAGAGAAAGTGCAAAATAGCCTTAAATTTCAACATATTCCCAAATTAGAGCTATTTTGGGAATATGGTGAAATTTAGGGCTATTTTGCACTTTCTTTTTTTTAACAGGGCTATTTTGAGAATTTCCCCATTTAACATTCTAAAGGTAGTCATTCAAAAAAAAAACTTTTAAGCATTGAAACATGGAAAACCATCCCGATCGTTACTGCCCTCATTGCCATCAAACGATTTCCATACTCGTGGGTTTCGCCACGCATTTGCGAACTTGCAAGCCGCCTTCGTCGACTTATGAAGTTGGCGAATCCTCGGCCCGCGGCGGAAGGAAAAGTAAGTCCGCCAAAGCGGGTCTCCTGTTACCCGTAAGTAGAATCGAGCGTAGTCTAAAAAAAGGAAATTACTCTGCACGGCTGGGTAAAGGCGCCGCAGTGTTTCTTGGCGGTGCGCTTGAATGCGTAATAAGAGAACTTTTAGCGTTATCCGGAGAAGAAACGAAAAAGAACAAGAAAAAGAGAATAACGCCTAGAAACATAAATCTTGCCGCTAGACAAGATGGTAATTTCGAACGAATTTTGGCGGGAGTGACAATCCGCGGCGGTGGGGTTGTTCCGAAGGGGTTTTCTTGGGCAAATAAAGATAACGATGAAGCCGATCAAATCGCCACTCAATTGGATGAGGGCGTTGAAGATGTGGAAACCGCAATATCACCGGAAGATAACACGGTTAGATTCATGAAACTGAAAACCCAAATGGAGACGAGGGAGTTGAAATTACACATTCTACCGTTGGGCTTTCGAATGAAGAAGTTGGGGGGTGGAGCGGAAGATACTGTTGTTGACGGTGAAGGTCAAGATTCAACCCTACCCCAAATATCCTCCCCATTTGCTTCAATAAATAGTTTTGGAGGATTCGAAGATGCAACATATAGTGCTCCTGATCCGGAAGACTCCGATCATGGTCTAGAGGTAATTACTAACATCGAAGGAGCAATCGATGGTCCTCGTCCAGAGGTAATTATTTGTTCTTGTGGTTATGTTACAACGATTTGCACTTCTTGGATCGAAGCAAATCCTGATAGAAGATTTTACTATTGCATGAGTGTGATTTCTATTTTTTGGTTATAATTTTATAGTCACAATACATTGTTCGCATGCATCTAGATGTGGTTTCGTATGTTGGTTACCCATTGTGCCAAAGAGCTCAAGATATCGTTCCAGGTCTTTTGAGATCCATCAAAACATGAAGCCATGACCAAAGCAAACGAAATTCAAAACAAAAGATTGAAGATGTGTTTAGTTTTGAGTTGGATGTTTTTTTGTGTTGTATTTAATTTCAAATGGCCTAAGTTATAAAGGTCATTATTGTGTTTATGTTCTACTAAGAGCTATAAAATAAACTTTGGTTGTTATATACACTATGCTTGCAATTTTTATTGATGTTATGTGAGTTATAATAAGAAGAGAACAATGTTTGTAACATTAATTTGTTTGCTACAAATATTGTTTGTTGCGGGTCAGGTTACGATTTTCTAATATTTTGCAAAATCCCATGTGTGGTATTGTGCTTTCGTTTATTTAGTAAAAACATTGTGTCTCAATGTTGTTTTAATAAATATCATTATTGTGTTTATGTTCTACTAAGAACTATAAAATAGACTTTGGTTCTCATATGCACTATGCTTGCAAGCTTTATTGATGTCATGTGAGTTATAATAAGAAACAATATTTGTAACATTAATTTGTTTGCTACAAATATGTTTGTTGTGGGCTGGGTTACGATTTTCTAATATTTTGCAAAATCCCATGTGTGGTATTGTTTTTTTCATTTATTTAGTAAAAACATTGTGTCTCAATGTTTTTTCGTTTATTTAGTACAACCACCACCGCCCACCGCCACCACCTTGCCGGAAAAGTCTTCAAAAATTTCGCCGGAAAGTCACCGGTAAATCACAATGAAAAAAACACTATGAAAATAAAAAACACAATTAAATAACACAACGTAAAAAACACAAATGCAAAAAAACACTATGAAAAAATAAAACACAATTGTATAACACAATTTTGTAAAACACAATTTTCGTAAAACACAATATGTAAAAAACCCACGATTTGTTTTTTATTTTTATATAGTAATATGGTACTCATATAAAAGATAAAAAACACTCGTTATTAAGGTGAAAATGTTTTTAAAAAAATGTCGTATAAAAAAATTATGGACGTTTTAAAATGATGATTTCGATGATGTTATCATCAAGATGATAAATTAGGCCAATTGTGAGCAGTGGTGGCGATTTCGACCCATTTGCTTAAGATGAGTCAAATTTAGGTTGGCTTCTATCTCAGACGGGTCAATTTGTAAAAAAAAACAGATAAAAGAGGTAAAAGTCAAAAGTGTTGAATGGTTTTAACTTTTAAGGGTGTTTGGACCTGTTTCAATTTCAACCTGGACCTTTGACGCCTTACCCTACCCGTCCCAAAAATTCCCCAAAATTACAGAACATTAGATTTATATGACAACACTATCATCAAGAATGTGTCAAATTTGGGTTGTGTTCTATCTCAAATGGGTCATATTTTTTAAAAAAATTAGATAGATTAGGAAAAAATCATAAGGGTTGAAAGTTACATGAAGTCAAAATTTAAATGGTTTTAAGTGTTTGGATCCATATTAAAAATGACCCATTTCAATCTGTGTATGATGCATTACCTAACCCGTCCGACTAGCCCCTGCAAATATTTAGTTCCATTAGCTATTATAAAGAATCCGGGAATGTATGCTTGTAAAACTCTTCTTTCTTCCCGTCGTTGTTTTACTGGCATTAAATCAGAACCGATTTAAAACACAGTTGGTTTCAGTTAATTCAAACTTACATTATCTCTTGCATTCTTCTGGCATAATCCCGCCCCGCATTAGCAGCGGCCCCACCAGCCAAAACAGCTTCTTCAAGTTCACAAACCTCTTGAGTTAGCTTTTCAACCTCTGAAACTTTTTGTCGGTTCTTTTATCCAACATTCTGTTTTCTTCCAGCATAAGGATTC
This sequence comes from Bidens hawaiensis, assembly GCF_021521415.1. Lineage (NCBI taxonomy): Eukaryota > Viridiplantae > Streptophyta > Magnoliopsida > Asterales > Asteraceae > Bidens > Bidens hawaiensis. Next base: position 213,986 of record NW_027494849.1, read on the forward strand.
CAAAATTAACGTCAACTGACTTTTGGTTGTAAATTCTGTTTTCTTTCTGCATAATATCAAAAAAAATTATTATTATTAAATTTAACACAGTAATTAGTATGGGTAAATCCCTTTTGGTGGTGGCCTGTTTTGGTAATTATAACATAGTAATTTGTATAGACTAATAAAACTTTAAACGGGTTCGAAAAAAAAGTAATAATTACATAAATAGACCACAGTGAAAACTAGATTATGCATCAAAAACTTCTGATTTCTACTCAATTATTACATGAATAGCAACCTGATTCTCAATTTTGACACATAAAACTTAGAAACATATCACAAGGAAAATTGCGCAACGAATTGACATTTAAGCGTTTCATGTATGACTTCATGATTGAAATCTTAACAAACACCATCTGAATCCAAAAAACAAGATCTAACATTATATGTCAAACATCTTAACGCTTTAATTTCAATTCCGAAGTTCATTTGGTAAATTAGTAAATTCAATTTCTACAAATACTCATTCTAGAAACAATATACATACACAAAAAACTTATCGTTAAATCCGCATCAAACATCGCCTTCTGAAACTGAAAATTGTAACAAATTACGCATCGGCACTGCCTACGGGCTAGGGGTGCAATCGAGCCTAGTAGCTTGCGAACTACTTGAGATCGGATCGATAAAAAGCTCAAACAAGCCCAGCATTATTGATCCTGAGCTGAACCAGAGCCTCAAGTAAAGTTGGTTTAGTTATCGAGCCTTGTTTGGGAAGATCATTTAGGTTCGTTGAGCCTTAACTAGCTTAGTGTACTTTTAAGTTTCAACTCTTCTGGAATTCTATGTATTAATTACACATTACGTAGCTGAGCTCGAGCCAAATTTTGCTCGTTTAAGCACTGCAAATGAGCTCGAGCCGACCTTAGGCTTGTTAAGCTTTTTCTCGAAATATAGATATATAATTAAAAATGCATATAAATTAATTAATAAATAATAAACGAGCCTGGTCGAGCTCAGGCTTGGCTTGGCTCATTTACACCCCTATCACTGCCTTTACAACTTGAATATTCTAGAATTTGAGATTAAACTCAAGTTTAGCAGCTTAATCTACTAAATTATACTCCGAAACCTAACAGAAATTGAAAATTTACGATCAAATTGAACCTTAATAACCTAATTTACAAACTTGAAGTTTAGCAGCTTAATATACAAATTCTACTTCAAAACCTAACCGAGATTGAACAATTACGATCACATTAAACCGCAATAACCTAATTACTAACTCAACGTTATAAACCGAACATAAATTGAAGAATTACAATCAAATTGAACCTAATCTATAAAGTCAAAGTTTAGCAGCTTAATCTACTAAATTCTACTTCAAAACCTAACAGAAATTAAAAACTTACGATCAAATTGAGCCTTAATAACCCAACTTGCAAACTCAGACTATTAAACCATACAGGATTTGAATAATTACGATCAAATTAAGCCTTAATAACCTAACTCGCCAACTCAAAGCTATAAACCGAACAGAATTTGAAGAATTACGATCAAACTGAACCTAAATAAAACCTAATCTATATCAGCTTAATCTACTAAATTGAAAAATTACGATCAAATTGAACCTTAATAACCTGATTTACAAAACTGAACTTAACAAATTGAAGAATTAGAATCAAATTGAGCCTTAATAAGCTAATTATACCTCGCAATTGGCAACTGGTTTTCAAGACGGTTGAGTTCGAAACGAACGGGATCTGAGCCATGCAGGTGATTAATAATATCGTCAATCTCAGTGCCGGTCCGTGATATTGATTTTTTCCGGCCGTGACGGAACGACGGAGATTTTTTTAACGGCGAAATATTGCCGTTGGTTAACGGAACAGTAGCCATTGGATTATAGAATTTGGGAGGGTGATCGGAGTTATATAGTGGAAGAAGATGACCGTTTGTAGTTAAAATGGACAAAGAGGGAGAGTAGGATGAGTGGTTGTTTATCGATACTTTTATTTTTGTAAAAAAACATTTGTTACTATTATTATTATTATTATAGCCATTGGATTACGACAATGTGATGATTTAAAACCCGTTTAAGGATTCAACTAGTGAACGTCACCTACTCGTCTAGTTTTTCATCACCACCCTAGTGTCGTTGAGTTACACCCACTGACCGTATTGATATCCATCATATCTTTTGTCGACAGACTCCATTAAAAAGTCAATTTTTTTTATAAAATATAACTTCTTTTTTTTCGAACAGCGAGCGAACAAAGCTCGGAGTCACAAAACACTCCACAACCCGGACTAAAACAAAAAACAAAAACAATTACATTAGAGAGAATTTACACCAATCAGCAGCTAGATTTGTTGAATTTTTATACATTAACTAACGATTTTGCTATACAAAAACATAACTTGGACCCGCTAATTGTAGCTGTGAGAGGAGAGAGCCTTATAATGATTTCCCGATAAAGAAGTTTTGGTTCCGACAATGGTAGCGATTATACCAATTTAACAACTTGTAACTAGATCTGTGCCTGTACCCAAAAAAATAGAAGATTTGATGTGACAAGTAATGTCGTTGACTTTCACCTCTTTACCTTCAAGAAGCTTTTCGTAAAATATATAACTTGATATTTACAAAATTAATAATAATTATGCATTTCGGATTAATTTTTAAAGCTTATATTATGTAATTGCGTAGGCCTATTTAAAGTTTCACTTTATTAGTAATTATAATAGAGAAAGATGGAAGGTTTAAGTGAGCTTTAGTTTCACTTTACATGTTTTTCTTATTAGTTTGAATTTGTAAGTCTAGAAACTAGGGGTTCAAGTTTAGGTTTTGTCTACGGTAAATAGGGGAATGATGACGGTAGATGTAATGATGTTTTAGTATGAGAGTATGCAAGTTTATTTTGATTAATAAAAGTATCGAACTACAATTTGTTCAATCCCATATTAAAGAAACACTAAGTGACCCCGACAGATTAAGGATAATTTTAGGGTTAAGTAGATGTTTCCCACGAGGGTTAGGTCCGGCAAAGATGGTTATTCTTCTCAACCTGCAAAACAGACACCGTAAGCTCGTCACGGAGAAGGGGGGTTCCTCCTTGTGACCACCCTCCGGCGTGAGAATCAGACTAGGTTGCTCTGAATATAAGTGTATGTAGAGAGAAATAGCTAGAGAGAAGATGATGATACCGTTCCAAGGTGTTGGAGTATTTATAGCCGAAGGTAGGTTTCCAAGCAGGTACGGCCAGCTGTATATAATATTCTTTTTCCACCAACTATGGGCTACGTTCGTGCCACGATGGGAGTTGGTGGGTAGGCAGCGGCTGATAGTGACATTTTGTGCTGGAGCGTGCTCCTCCTCGTACTATTGTCCGTGAGCTGTCACCCTGTGATTAGTTCATGGGTTGCTTTTGTCAGATCTTGTCTCTTTGTCCATACCTTGGTAGGTATAGTACAAAAGATCTTCTAGAAGCGTACGGACTGGCTCTTTTGGGCGGGAATATTCCCGCCCTGCTCATTCCTTCTTCAGGTGACATTGCTGAAGTATAAGAGTTAGTGCCTTATGCGTGTAGCCTTACTGTTAGTGCGGGTAGCCTTCCTTCTTGGCTTGTACCCACAGCTGCGGGGACAGGCAGGGTACTGTACCAAGGGAGGCTTTCCTGCGGGAACAGCTGGCTTACTGCGTGTAAGGTCTTCATCTCTCTGAGCATGGTGGGTCCTGCGGATCCAGTTGGTCTTTTGCACAGATGTACCTCTTCAAGGTGAGTCTTGCGGGTCCAACTGGGCTTTGCGGGGACCTACCTCTTCACATATCCTTCGTTTATTGTTTGTGTGTTTTATTTATCGAGCCAACACGGGTATGAATTTAATCTCGCACCTTGATATCGACAAGATCATAAATATTAAGCATAGTTAAGTTTTACTTTTTTGTTAAGTGTTAAGATCTAGGTTGTGATTTTTATCTATGTATAAAGTAGTGAGTACTCTTCTACATATAACTTATCTATGATATAAAAGAGAGATGAAATTTGAAATGCCTAGTTACATTAATATATCTGTAACATTTTTAATGCTTGGGTGACATGCGTACATAATCTTCCCATTCTATATAGTTGTCATATCTTAGTGTCAAGTATTCAAACAAATTAATCACGTAATGTTCAAAATCAAAGTTCAAAGATGGTAACTTCGAGTACAAGAAGATTAAGGGGCCCCACATGATGGAAAGATGATCTCCAATCTTCATCACAAACGGACCACAAGTTCCTTCCAAAGAAACAACCAACTTTTTGTAACAAATTTAATGTCTCATGGATTAATACTATTCTCTCAATTTTTGCTTCCATAGTTTCTATGTTTTTTTGGAAGTTCAGGGTCTGTTTTGAAAATAAGGGAGTAACAAGTTCGCTAATCAATCTCATGCGTGACTAATTCTCTGTTAAGTTCGTTAATCAATCTCATGCGCACTTAAAATCATTATGAACAGGGGTGTAAACGAGCCAAGTTGAGCCTGAGCTCGTTTAGACTCGAGCTCAGCTCGTTTTAGTTTGAGAAGACTCGAGCTCGGTTGGTTTTAATTTAAGAAGGCTCGAGCTCAAGCTCGCCTCATTTAGAGTTGTATAATATAACTCGAGCTCGGCTCGTGACTCGTCAAGCTTGCGCTCGGCTCATTTGGTTTATTAATTATTTTAATATTTTTATCTGCTTTTAAAATTATTTACACATTATTAATAATTCTAGTTTTTATATAATAATATATCATAAACTATTTAATTATTTTTATCATATGTTTATGAATAATAATAGTTTTATAAATATTTTCATAAAAGGTATATGAATAAAAAACTCGTTTAGGATCATGAGTGGGCTCGTATGTAGATATGTGAAGCTCATGCTTAAGCTCCTCCATTAATAGAAGCTCGAGCTCAGGCTCGGAATCAAGCTTGTTTAAACTCGTCTCAATTTGAGTTTTAACGAGTCAATTTTGAATAGCTCACGAGCGACTCTGACCATTTTCTTTCTCTGGATTCTCTCTCAAAACTTTATCCTAACATTGGTATTCACATTTCAGTATTTCACATTTGTAGACAGGCTATAAACTTATAAGTTATACCCCTTAGTTATTTTTACATTAGGATTTAGGATAAAAGAGAGAATTGTTTTTATAATAACATAGCTTTCTTAACATATATAACACCATAAATTTTTTTTTAAAAAAAAAGACCGCAACGTCTCGATAATGTTATTATAGCAAAGTAAAATTTTTATAAAAAGCCTCCTTATCAACTACAAAACACGTAGGATAATGATTCGAATCTAGACCTTTACTATCCAACTAACACGAACCTTACATCTATGTTTTCTATGTGTTTTATGTGTATGAATCTTAATATGGCCGGCTAACCGTCTTTAACCGATTAGACTATGATGAATCTTAATTAATATGTTAATGAATGTTTTCTTATGATTGTGTGATTAAATAGTTGATTGTTATGAACTTATGATGTGTATGATTGCATGTTATGTATCAATTACTTAATGTGTTTATGTTGTTTATGCATGTCTTTCAATGAAGTTATGCTAGTTAGATCAAATTAATTATATATTTAGGTTATATATCGAATGAAATCTAACAAGTAAAAGATAAACATATCAGGTAATTGGTAAAACGTGTGAGCTACCTACAGGAAAGGTCATAAGTCACTCGTTACCGGACGCAAGATCAGGAGTCGTAGATCAGTAATACATGAGGTTAAGATGTCCTAAGTCATAATGAATTAACACCATAACACTAGCTTCGTGTCTATAGTTGCATGTAATCATCCTTACTCGACTCTAATATTTTAGCACTTCACACATGTATTCAATAGAATATCTTTGAACAGTTTATAAGTGAATTCATTCATAGCATTCCACACGACTAAGAGGATTCATTAATTTAACCATTTTATTCGCATGTCTCATGTAAAAGTATTTTAGTTAAAGTTTATTTTATTGTCTTTTATATTTTTAAAACTATTTAATAAAAACTATAAAAATTCAGTAGGTTAATCACAGGTTAGGTTTAGGTTGAAAATTACTAGATACTGTGTCCATGAATTGATATATTGTCTCTCTTACATGTACTATAATATTCATACGATAGGTGCGATTGTGTGTTAACGTGTGTAATTTAGAATTTCAGGTCTTATACCATTTAAAACTAGTCTATGCATGCTTATCTATCTGTATCTATAATATATATAAACGAAAACGTAAAAAACCTACTTGTCGCGATGTGGTCGCTCCCCTTTTTTTGGAGTCATCAGATTTGCTTGATTTTTAAATGGAGGTTTCTCATGCATTTGACCCAAATTTACGGGTATGGGTCTTACCAAACCCAGATATTTCTTAAACGGGTTATAACATCTTATTAAATTAAAAATTATTCTCACCAAATTATTGATGTAAAAATCCTATAAAATAGGATATACTAAAAATTATTATATGATTTTAAAAAAAAAGTATTATCTATAATTAAGAAACAATTTTATAGTAAAAAAATAAATAAGCGGGTCTTGGGTTTTACTAAACCCAGATAACTTTTAAACCGGGTTATAACATCTTAGTTATTTGTGAACCTTTTTATTATCAAACTCTAAGTATATTATAAATTTCAGTACAATATTAAAAACGAGTAACGTAAAACAACCCCGTAGTCACCAGATTTGCTTGATTTTTAAATGGAAATTTCTCATGCATTTGACCCGAATTCATGGGTATGGGTCTCATCAAACCCAGTTATTTCTTAAACGGGTTATAACATCTCATTAAATTAAAATTTAATCTCACCAAATATATAATATAAAAATCCTATAAAGTTGGGATATACTAAAAATTAATATATGATTTATTTAAAAAAACATATATATTATTTATAATTAAAAACCAATTTTTTAGTAAGAAAATAAACGGGTCTTGAGTCTCATCAAACTCATATAGCTTTTAAAACGGGTTATAACATCTCATTTATTTGTGAAACAATTTATCATTAAATCATAAGTATATTATTAACTTCCACACAATAAAAAAAATAAAAATCACAAAATAAATAAATATTATAAACACATAATATAAGACAACCCCTGTAATACAGGGGTTAAAAACTAGCATATTTATATTAGTATTCAAGCATGTAAATATACTTTTAGTTTTATAATGTACATTAATAATAAGGGAATAAAATTATTATGCCCATCATATGCATGGCGCATACCATGAGTTAGCTGACTTTATAGATTGTCATTAGTGTAAACTATACACAAATTCGATCGGTTTCGGCTACGTTTGTTACGGTAACAGAGCTAAAAAGGAAAATAAATATAGATTTAATGGACCAGTGGGGTGATGTAAGGTTGTCAGCCGGTAAACTCGGGTGTTGATAAAACCGAGCGTTGTCGGTCCCGGACGTTAAGACGTTGAGTCTATGCGAATTTGGTCGGTTTTCGTCACGTTCGTTATAATATCATAATTAAACGAAGAAAAAAACAAAATTATCATTTGGTCAACTTCCATTATGTTCGTTACAGTACCAAAAAAAAAAAATTGTACAGACAAGTTAGGTGCCGCCAAGTGGCCCAATGCCGGCTTAGCGGCACCAAACTTCTAGTTTATATATATTAGATAATGACTAAAAAGTAAAAACTAGGCAATTGTTTGTTTAAATGACAGAGAATTAACCTTTTTAAATGACTTGGACCATATATTGACTATGTCGTATAATTTTATAATTATTTTAATTGGGGTCCATCATGTTTTAAATTTTTTTTATTAATTTAAGTAAATGGTATAATAGTAACTTTGCACTCATTTAACCAAAAAAAAATCTCTTTTTATTTAAGTTACCCTAAACCAATTTAACTCTCTTTTTATTAAATGAGTAAATGGTATAATAGGATCAAATATCCGTGTAATTAACTCTCTTTTTATTTAAGTAACAAAAAACCAATTTATTAAATAACTTTTTCGAAAACAAATAAATAAAACAAACGCATCAATTGCGTTTGTCGTTAATATTCTCCTCCCCCCTAGTCGCATTTTCGTTTTTGTGAATATTCCCCCTAGTGACATTTTAACCGTATATCGTTACCATTATGAAAGTTATATTGAAAAGCAGTACTTAAAAGTTAAAAAGAAAATAAACGTATATTTGAAATGTTACCTTTTAGAAAAATAGAAGATAACACGTGGCGTTAACTATGCCTGACTTGTGTAAGTTGTGTTACAAACGAATGTTGACGGTTATTTTTGAACTGTTGTACGTTTTTATAAGTTGCAACTATTGGGACTTCAGGGCTATAAATAAAAGGTCATTTGCCTTCATTGTCCATTATACAACATGATATATTATATCTAACAGTAATAATTTATTCCACATTATACATATATCATGTGTTTTGTCCGTTATACAACATGATATATTATATCTATCAGTAATTACTTTACTCCACATTATACATATTACTTCAAAAGCACACAACTAGACACAAACAATACCATCATGCACCAAAGATTAGCTTGTCTACAAAAACGAAACAATGAATTAATATTATGTTCTGCCCTTCCCCGGCGGTCACTTTGTTGTACATGCACTTCTTACAGCCGAAGTCATCACACGGGTCTTAAGCGTTGCAAAAGAATACACATGTTACTTTTGATATAAACAAGTCAACCGTATTGTAAACAAAGTATAAACATGTATTATAATCATAACCTTGGAGTACTCGTACTCATACGCCTTGCCATTTGACTGTTTTGCCCTTTACCGACACCATTGCAGTTATTTCTCTCTTTATTTTCTTGCTCTCCACTTCCATTGCTTTGTTAAGTGTCTCAACATTCCTTGCCAATATCTGCAAATTTTAAATTAGTTGCTATTATAATATCATGTCACTTTTCAAACTTAAATTCTCATATTCCCCCTTACCATAACAATATAACATATAAAACAAAATTAGTTACTAATAACAATCTTTTACTTAATAAGTGAAGAGAACATTATGCATCGTGGTTTTTACAGCAATAAGTCTATAGCATTGTTTACATTAGGGGTGCTAAACAGGTCGTGTTTATGGGATGACAGACTGAATCTAAAACAAACGTGAAAATTTTACACCAACATGAAAATTGTGATAGACACATGGACCCAAACACGACACGCGATTTAAGCTATGACATAAAAACACATTAAAAAAAGGCTAAATGGGTAGCCTAACCCGATTCAGTTAGCTATACGTGTTTGCGGGTTTGAACAGAACTTGCTCAGAGCATGCTCAGAGCATGTCTTAGGTTCATGTTGTATCAGAAGTTCAAACCCATGGTTTCCTTATTCGTTTTTCTTTCGCTTATCACCGAATGTGTAAATGTGAGACTTTTAAGTAATTTACAGGGATTAATATGGAATCTTGAACTTTTAAAAGTATATATATGAAATTAACTCTTACTCATATTTTATATATGAGTAAGACATATTTCATTCATATATGAGTAAGAGTTATGTAATGATGGAAGTATAACTTTGTTTACTATGTTAATCAATAATCATACAAATGCTATCATTGTCTATTTTACTAATTGCAATTTGCATGTACATATAAAAAAACATGTAATGATGATGAAAGAGATCATTTGCAAACCTCAGCTGTGTTCTGTTTTTCTTTGAGATTTTCATCTCTTTGTTGGCAAGCTTTTTGCAAATTCAAAACCTCCTTCTGTAGCATATCATACAACACTCCGGAAACAAGATCTTCGGATTTTGACTTTGACTCTTCTTCCTCATCAGCCTGATAATAGCTTATCCGAACCGACTAATTGGCTACAATCGTGCACTTTTGATGAATTGATCCCGCTGTTTAATAAATTTCTCGATGAAAATCTACTAGATGACGATCTTGATAAATTTTCAACTCCACCGAGAGACTGGCGTTTTGAGCGCGCATTGCTGATAGTTCTTTCTGGTGTAGCATAAGAAACATTTTTACCAGATGATGATTTAAATCTTTCCTCCAAAACTTTGAAGCGTAATCGGTATTTTTCCTATGAATGTCACAAAAAAACAGTTATTAGAGGCAAATGATACTTTTATAAAAAAAACAAATAATAATAAATGATACTTTTAGCTGTGCTTCTGCTTTTGCGGTTCGTTCTGCAACGGTTAGTTTGTCTTTCAGATGCTGCATTTCTCCCTAAAAATGACCCCAAAAATACAAAACGTTATATTTATGACATTGCTATCGTCAAGATGATCAATTATGCAACATGGTTAGCAGAGGTGGCAATTTCAACCCATTTACTTAAGAATGGGTCAAACTTGGGTTGTGTTGTATCTCAAACCGTTCTGCAACGGTTAGTTTGTCTTTCAGATGCTGCATTTCTCCCTAAAAATGACCCCAAAAATACAAAACGTTATATTTATGACATTGCTATCGTCAAGATGATCAATTATGCAACATGGTTAGCAGAGGTGGCAATTTCGACCCATTGCTATCGTCAAGATGATCAATTATGCAACTTGGGTTGTGTTGTATCTCAAACCGGTCAATTTTTTAAAAACAGTTGGATAAAAGGAAAAAAAATCATGAGAGTTGAAAAATTACATGAAGTCAAAACTTGAATGGTTTAAGTAATAGTGATGGATCCATATTAAAAATGATCCATTTCAGGTTTCAACCTAGACCCGTTCAACGCATTACCCAACCCGTCCGACTCGCCCCTGCTAACATTTAGTTTCATTAGCTATAATAAAGAACCCGGAATGTATGCCTGTAAAACTCTTCTTTCTTCCAGCCATTGTTTTACAGGCATTACTTTACTGTCAGCATCTTTCCAGTCATTTGCAACTACAGCAGCAACACGATTTGCAGAAACTTTAGCGCGAGCTAATTCACGGTCCAATATCTTCTTTTCTTCCTACACCATGTTTTAAAAATCAGAACCGATTTAAAACACAGTTGGTTTCAGTAATTCAAACTTACATTAACCCGGAATGTATGCCTGTAAAACTCTTCTTTCTTCCAGCCATTGTTTTACAGGCATTACTTTACTGTCAGCATCTTTCCAGTCATTTGCAACTACAGCAGCAACACGATTTGCAGAAACTTTAGCGCGAGCTAATTCACGGTCCAATATCTTCTTTTCTTCCTACACCATGTTTTAAAAATCAGAACCGATTTAAAACACAGTTGGTTTCAGTAATTCAAACTTACATTAATCTCTTGCATTCTTCTTTCATAATCCCGCACGGCGTTAGCAGTGGCCCCACCAGCCAAAACAGCTTCTTCAAGTTCACAAACCGTTTGAGTTAACTTTTCAACCTGTGAAACTTTTTGCCGGTTCATTTTATCCAAAATTCTGTTTTCTTCCTGCATAAGGATTCCAAAATTAACGCTAAATTACTTTTGGTTGTAGATTCTGTTTTCTTCCTGCATAATATAAAAGATAATAATACTAATAATAACATAGTAATTAGTATGGATAAATCGCTTTTGGTGGTGGCCTGTTTTGGTGATTATAGCATAGTAATTAGTAGAGACTAATAAAACTTTAAAAGGGTTCGAAAAAAAATAATAATTACAGAAATAGACCACAGTGAAAACTAGATTATGCTATTCTATGACAGTTACCTAAGACAGCCTAGATAAGTAATACAGGAGAGATAAAAACCAAATATAGTGCATGCTAAAGTTTGTAATGTAATTTAACCTGACACATCTCAATTTGTTTCATGAGCTCTTGGTTTTTGTTCTGAAGATCATCAACCATGGAAGCTTTTGCCAGGGCTATTTCAACAGTTCTATCTGCTTCTAAAAGAGCAGCTTCCTTAGATTTATTGAGACGATCGAGTGCTTTATTGTCATCTTGCAGCTTTGATACCTGATAGAAGCAAAGTGTGATGCACAATCAGAAGTCTTTGTGACCAAATTTGTTAATCAAATTTCCTTCTCAAAAATCAAACACTTACCTCCATTTTAAGAACCTTGAGTTCTGCCTCTAATGGAGCTATAATGGCTTCAATAGGAGGCATTTCATCATCTTTTTGGGCGGCATGAACTCTTCTAAGAGTGGCTTCTGCAGCATATTGTGCAGACAGAGCTTGTTTTTTCTCATCACTTATCTTCTTAATCTCTAAATTCTATAAAACACATAAATCACTTACTAATGTAAAAGCTGAAACTATCAAGTACTGAAAACAAACTTCATATATCGGGATACCTTGCTTTCTAAAAGGGATTCAGTTTTCTTAAGTTTTTCATCTACTTTACTTAGCTCATCATTTAACTGTAACAACACAAACATAATAAATTACCCTATATAACACATAAAATTCAACAGATATAGTGAGTTGAAAAATACAGTGAGATGTAGTAGTACCTCTTCCACTGCCTTCTCTTTAAGGTGTTCCTGGTACTTTAATGCCTTGATTTCTGCATATGCATCTCCCAATTCCCTATCTTTATCTGAATGAACAGAAATTATAATGCATCAGCAAAAAACATTTTTACCAAATCAGGGAATTAAACTTCAGATATCTTCTCAATTTCCACGTGGAATGGCAACCTGTTTCTCAATTTCCGCATGAAACACACAAATCACAAGAACAATTTTTGCAACAAATTGACATTAAGCTTTCAGGCATGACTTCATAATAGATATCTTATCAAACACAATTTGAATCTGAAAAATAAGATCTAAAATTGTATGTCAAACATTTTAATACTTTAATCTCAATTCAAAGTTTCACTCCGTAATTTGTAGAAATCCGTATCAAACATCGTCTTCTGAAACTTGAAACTGTAACAAATTTGCACTGCCTAAGGGGGCACCGAGCTACTTGAGATCGAATCGATAAAAAGCTTGAAACGAGCCGAGCCGAGCCTGAGCTTCAAATAAAACTGGTTTATCGAGCCTGAGCTTGAGCCTTTCAAGGGAAAATCGTTCAGGCTCGTCAAGCTTAGTGCATTTTTTAAGTTTTAATTTTTAACTCTTTTGGAATTCTATTAATTAAACATTACATAACTGACCTTTGGCTCGTTTAATCACTGCAAACGAGCTCGAGCCAAACTTAGGCACGTTAAAGATTTTCTCAAAATGTAGACAAATATTTAAAAAATGTATATACTGTATATTAACTAATAAATAATAAATGAGCAGAGCTCGAGTCTAGTTGAGCTCGGCTCGTTTACACCCCTAGCTAGCACTGCTTTTGCGATATGAATATTCTGGCATTTGAGATTAAACTCAAAAGTCGAGCGGTTAAATCGACTAAATTCTATTCTAAACCATGAAACCACACAGATAATTGAAGAATATCGATCAAGTGGAACCTTAATAACTCATGTTTAGCAGCTTATTATATATACTAAATTCTACTTCAAAACCTAACAGAAATTGAAGAATTAAGATCAACTGAACCGTAATAACCTAATTTACAAACTCTAAGTTATAAATCTTAGAGAAATTGAAGAATTACGATCAAATTAAAGCTTAATAACCTAAAACTCAAGGTTTAACAGCTTAATCTACTAAATTCTACTCAAAACATAACAGAAATTGAAGAGTTACGATCAAATGGAAATTTAATAAGCTAATAATAATAATTATACCTCGCAATTGGTTTTGAAGACGGTTGAGTTCGAAACGGACGGGATCAGAGCCATGCAGGTGATTAATAATATCGTCGATCTCAGTGGCGGATTTTTTACGGCCGTAACGGAACGACGGAGACTTTTTTAACGGCGAAGAGACTGGAATATTGCCGTTTGTTAACGGAATAGTAGCCATTGGATTACAGAAGAATTTGAAGGAATGGAGAGAGGTGGTTGGAGTTATATAGTGGTAAAGAGTATGACCGTTTTAGTTCAACTGACAAAGAGGGAGAGTAGTAGGATGAGTGGTTGTTTCTCCTTTTACTTTTGAAAATATTATTATTATTATTATTGTTATTATGAATTTCTTAATATAATAATTTAGAATGTTACAAACATTTGAAAATAATTTGGATATATGTTTTTATTTGTTTTAGTTGTGATAATAAAAATGTAACTTAATCGTGAAACGGGGTTGATTTAAATTGTATGTGTGTGGTTTAGGTATGTTGTAACGACTAACGATCAACCAAGTATGTGACTTCGTTGCCTAATATTGTTGAAGATTTAAGGATGTAGATTTGTAGTTTTTCATTTTATTTTTTTTAAATAGTGAAATTTGTACGATAAATTAAAATTCGAAGGAATAAGATTTGGATTTGATATTTGTCAAAAGTTTTGAAGTGGCGAGGGATTGAGGTGATGATGATGATGGAGGTTACAAGGATAACATGGGTGGTGGTAGGAGTGGTGGTTTGTTGGCGGCAGCAACAACGTTGGAGGTGGTGGTAGGAGTGGTGGTTTGTAGGTGGCGGTGAAGATGACAAGAGAGTGGGAGATTACAATTTTTTTAGTTGAATTCCTACACAATTTAGAACTAATGTAAAAATAATAAGAAATTGGTTCCAAATATAAAAGTAAAAGGGAAAGTTTTGGAATAACCACTTGAATGAGAGAGATTTTGATTGTCCTCGTAATTTTCCTATCCTAAAATAGTCGTCCCGGCCAATTTTGTAAAAAAAACTCGTTAACAATTTAATCGGTCCGAGCACGTTGTGATGGACATTTTCAAATATGTTGTAAAATGGGAACAAAACTCGAAACTCTTTCTTTGAAAATGAACATTCTTATAATTTCCCAAAATAAAAAGAATTTTAAATATGCTTAGCTAAAAAAAATGTAAGGGTTTTACCAAATATAAAAAAATGATTATTAATTACATTGTATAATTTGTAAAAAGTAAGTGAGGCTTTTTACTTTAACATATATGGTGAACTAGTCAACCATGGGAAAGAATGAAAGGTGGGCCCACCAAATCAACGGGTGTATCAAGGCAACGGTAACACAAGTGGGTGGAAAGTGCCAAAGGCAAAGTAATAGTTTTGTGTTTACTTATGTTTGCATGTTTATCTTATTAATTTGAAAGTCTACAAACTAGGAGTTCGAGTTTAGGTTTTGTCTAGGTTAAATAGGTGTTTAATGACGGCCGATGTTTTAGTATGAGCGTCTGCAAGTTTATTTTGATTAATAAAAGGTTCAAGCCCATGACCTGCGTTTGTTATTTGTGTCAATTATTTATCTTGCCAATACATGTATGAATTAAATCTCTCACCTTGATGTCGACAAGATTATAAGCTATAAGCAGAAATTTTATCTTTTGTTAAGATCTAGGTAGTGATTTTATCTATGCATAATAGTGAATACTCTTCTACAAATAACTTATCTATGATATAAAGGAGAAATGAAACTTGAAATGCCTAGTTACAATATATAACATTTTTAATGCTTGGTGACTTGCGTACATAATCTACTCATTCTATTTAGTTGTCACATTTCAATTCAAGTAACTAATATTTCACGTATATCAAAAATATTCAATGGTTAAACCCGAGTACAAGTAGGTCCCACATGATGGAAACATGATCTTTATCGCAAACGGACCACAAGTTCGTTCCAAAGAAACAAATAACTTTTAATAACAAATTCAATGTATAATGGATTAATAGTATTCGCAACTTGTGTTTCCATAGTTTATATATTTTGTCGCAAGTACAGGGCCTTTTTTAAAAATAAGGAAGTAACCAGTTAACTAATTATTTGTTAAGTTCGGTAATCAATCTCATGCATACTTAAAAATCATTATGAATACGGATGTAAACGAGCCTAGTTGGGCATGAGCTCTTTTCGATTCGAGCTTGGCTCGTTTTAGTTTAAGTAGGCTCAAGCTCGACTGGTTTAGTTTGAAAAGGCTTGAGCTCAGCTCATTTTAATTTAAGAAGGCTCGAGCTCAAGCTCACCTCATTTAGAGTTGTATAACTATAACTCGAGCTCGGCTCGTGACTAGTTTGTCAAGCTCGTGCTCGCTCATTTAATTGATTACTAATTTTAAAATTTTTTTAATCTATTTTTATAACTATTTACATCTATTTTAATGTAGTTTTTTATATAATAATATATTACAAACTATGTAATTATCTTTATCATATGTTTATGTATAATAGTTATACAAATACATTTATAAAAGTTACATAAATAAAAAAATTTGTTTAGGATCGCGCACGGGCTCGTAAGCATATATGTGAAGCTTAGGCTTAAGCTCATTTTCATTTATTAAATGAGCATTAATAAAAGCTCAGGCTCGGGCTTGTTTAAACTCGTCTTGATTCAAGTTTTTAACAAGTAAGTCTCTAATAATACACGAGCAGTTCAGCTCATTTACACCCCTTGATCAAGAAGTGAGAAGGTGAAAAGACTTGAAATTGACCATTTTCTTTCTCTGGATTCTTTCTCAAAAACTTTATCCTAGCATTGGCATTCACATTTGTAAACATGCTACAGACTTATAAGTTATAGTCCTTAGTCATTTTTACATTAGGATAAAAGAGAGAAGCTGTTTTTATAATAACATAGCTTGCTTAACATATATAACATCATGAAATTATAAAAATAAAGACCGCAACGTCTCGGTAACATTATTATAGCAAGGTAAAACTATTATAAAAACACCTCCTTATCAACCACAAAACATGTAGAATAATGATTCGGACATATAGATTCCGATTTCCTAACATTCGTACTATCATAAACTATAACATGTAACTGTCTTTTCTCGACTTCCCAGTTTTCGATTGGTAGTTTAGTACAACCAAAAACCCAAAAAGATAGATGTTTCAGCCATCAGAATATAGTGAGGACCATCACTAGCCACCACCATAAGAACAAACAAGTAACCTTTCATGAGTTCGTAAGGATCCTATATGCATGAAGCAAAAAACCCATGTGAGCTTGCATTCACATTGATACAAACAACAAACAATATCCCACATACACATGATCAGCATATACTAGTACCAACACTACATTAACATAATTAAAATCCTTTTAACTCTTACTTTAAAAAGAAAACTCTCATCTTTTAACCGCCTAGTACAGGTTGAAAGTATGGATGTGAATTCCTTACACGACATCTAACATGAAATTCGCAGGTTCGGGTCAGTTTCTGGTCGAACCCGTTTAGCTAAACAGTGGGTTCACGTCCGTGTTGACCCAATGGGTTTGTGGGTTGACCTGTTAAACCCATTTGTTTTTAATTAATTTTTTTGTACTTTTGGAATGTGTTTTATGTCATTTAATTAAACTGGTAAGAGTATTTTATGCTACAATTTGAAATAGAAAAAGACATAAGTTTTTATAATTAAAATGTAAATGTTTTATACGCATTTGTATTACGTTGATGTAAAATTGAAATTTTAAAATACTAATAAACAAAAGAACAAAAAAATCAGGTTAAATGGCCCGTGTTTGTGTCAACCCGCGAATATCCATGCGTTCGGGTTTATACGTCTTACATGAGTTATGAGTGTGTATCAAACTTTCAGGTTCGTATCGGATTCCATCAACCCGCGAACACGACCCGCTTAATACCCCTAGTAGAAAGAAAGCTTTACTTATTTGGTAAGATTACTGTCAATGACCACCTTTCAAAAGTCAGTCAACCACTTTATTTTAAAATTAGCAATTTTCATTTAATAAGCTTCCAACGGGTCATAAGTAGGAGGGCAAAACTGTAATAAGGAGCAAGTGTTGAAAGAAAGCCATAAACTAATGAATCTCAAGTGTTGCATTCAACTATTCCACATCTCTACCTTTCGTCTACTTATTCACTAGAGATTCAAATACTCTGATCTAATTTGCTCTTAACTTTTGTTATATTATAGTTATCAAAATGCTAAGGATTGACTGTTAACTTATAAGACAAAAAGTAACCATATAATCTGACCTCTTCATCAGTTCATCCTGATGTTGAATTCTGTGCTAGAGCTGCTTCACGTTCTTGGCGCCTACGTTCTCTCTGTAGCATACATAACATTAGTACCAAATATTGACATTAAATTCTTTTTCGAGTTAATTACAATAAAACATAACTCACTTTTACCTTTTTGTCACTGTATGCAAGAAAAAGTCTTCAAATTTTCTCCATTGTATGTAGCATACTCTACATTTTTACCATTATATAACAATAATACAAATAATCTTCTATAGCAGGTAAAATGATGGAAAGTTTTTTTGATGGTGTGGTGACGTGTCACTTCACCTTTTATCTGCTATAGTAACATTTGCTAGCTATAAAGGTTTACTCACATTTAATGGCAAAAAAAATGAAAGTATGCTACACAATGAGAAAAAAAAATAATCTTAATTTTTGCATGCATACAATGACACTAGGTTGAGACTATGTTACATTTTGGGGAGATGAAAAAGGTAAGACAGTTTGCTGCTTAATCGGTTCAGCTTTAAACATTTTCAATTTGGTTCGATTTTGGTTTAATCAGTATGAAACCAGATATTGAACACCTCTACCAATATATCAAGATCAATTATCTTGTCATTTGAATGAAATTTTAGAAGACGCAGAACAAAGATAGAAACTATACCCTTCGTTCCCAATATGGAAGAAAGCAGACAAAATCATAAACGGGAGAAATTGTTGACACTAAAACAACATTTAATCCAGTAAATAGCAAAAGTGCTGCCATTGGGCGCGTTTTATGTGGCATTTTTCTTTTTCTTGAAGTTTATTCCTGCAAGAAACATTTACAATGTTAAATTTAAGTTGAGTAACGGTGTATTTGTATAATCGTATCACATACATATCTAACATTGAGAAAGAAACAAACGTGAGTACACAAAATGATGTTATACACTTATATTTATATCACATATTTGAGTTATACTTATACCATTGTTAGCTCTCAACTGTTTCAGAATTCAGATTAGGTGTTATCTGACAAAATCGGTAAAAATGTCGATAACCTCATCAGAAGTTTAATAAAATACCAAAATATAACTAATAAAAACTAGGGGCGCAAACGAGTTGAGCTACTCGAGATCAGCTCGATCGAGTCGAGCCTAAACGAGCCCGGACTCGATAATTAAAGTAAGTTCGTTTAATAAACGAGCCCGAGCCCGAGCTTCGCTTGTCGAGCTCAATCTCTGTGTAATTTACACGAGCCAATCGAGATATCGGCTCGGCTTAAAGTGTACAAAACTAAAAGATTAATGAAAACAGTGCTCATCATAAAGCCTAAAATGAACAAAACTCCATCTCTAATTAACCAGTCAAATCAAAATTGATTCTGAATCGGAAATGAAGGTGAAATTGAAACCCTAACTAGCTAAGCTAACACAGTAGTAATGATATACATAATCAGATAATTTAGTAATGATATATTAAAAACAAACAAATAAATATAAATTTTAGAGCTAAAATAATCGATTAAATATTTTATTATTATCAGTCAAAATTAGGTTTGTAAGTTGATTACCTGATGTCAGAAACGGAAGCCTGTCAGACAGTTAAGAGAATTGAATAAATGACGTACGGCGATTGGTGGTCACCGGTCGGAGAAGTGGCCGGAAGTAGCGATTAGCCACCGTCGGAATTTAACGGCGTGGCATTAAGTATAGAATGTGGGTTTAGTGGGCTTGTTGGTTTGAGGCTGACAAATGTTGGGCTGATGTTAACTTTCACAAGCCCAAATAGAGGTGCAAATTATAACCGGTTAACTAACCGACACTTAGAGGTGCACAAATCGGTTGACAGGTTAACCATTAAGAGGATAATATGCTAACTGGTTTTTTTTGCAAGATTTAACCGGTTTTTTGGTTCGGGTAGTAACCGGTTTTGACCGGGCCGGTGAACCGGTTAATAACCGAAAAAACCCGATTTTTAATAAAATAATAAAAAAAAATCGGTTAACCGGTTTATAACTGGTTTTGAAATCAATAATATAAACCGGTTACTAACCGAAGGTTAGAATCAGTCAGTAATCGGGTAGTACTAGAGCGGTTACTAATCGGTTACGAAATCGGATAAGGACCGGTTAACCGGTATCTATGTGGACCTCTACCGACACGGACTTGATACCAAAACCAATAAAGGTCTAATCGGTTCGGTTACAAAAAGAAAAAAAGAAGGAAGAAAAGAAAAAAAGCATAGGTTTCACATCGGTTATGAGTTTTCAGGCTAGGAACTGGTAAATTAAACAAAGGTTGATAAGATTAGTGTTAATAGGGTTAATTTCAATAAGTTATGATTACTTTTAAAAGAATATTATGGGTTCAACCAGTTACATAGATTAGGGACTTTTCAATTTTCACTAAAAAACCGGCTAGAAATTGAATTCGGTTAATCATATTATCCCGTTTTGACTATTTGACCAAAAACCAGCTTGGTTAATAACTGACAGTCCAAACTCGTTTAGGGATAATATATGCACCAAAGTACTGCACCAAATTTCAAAAAAAACGGATACCGAATACTCTACCGAATTAATATATACATTAAAGGTTCCTTATGGTACCGTTATGGTATATGTAGGGTACCAATACCGATATAGGTACTCGGTACCAAATGTTCATATGTATATGGTATCAGTACTAAATCAAAACTTGTACCAAATTTCAATACAAGTGGGTATCGAATATTGTACCAAATATTGGGTACGACAGCGGCGAAGCTTGGGCTTAGTCAAGGGAGTGACCGAAGTCACGGACTAAAAGATTTCCGGGTCGATGATTCGGTTTGTGTCTATTCGGGTCGGATCGATGATTCGATTTGGGTCGGATCAAACAATATGACATCTATATATATGCTTTTTCCTCATTTATTTACACAATTGTTCTTACAATAAAAAAAACAAAATAATTTTTTAACCAACAAAGACCTAAAATATTCATGATGATGCGAGAGGAAGGGTGCGTAAGGAGAAGCAAATTCGGTATTGATACCAGTACCGAAATCGGTACAGATTTGGTACCGCCGGTACCAAATAGATACCAAAGTTTTGAGTTTTGGTACCGGTATATCTCAAATTTTATCTTCAATACCGGTATCGAACTGAATATTTTGGTATTGGTACCGGGGTACGGTACCGGTCTCATCCCTAAGAGTGAATACCTAGAAGAAGAATTGCAAAGACCTAAAATATTTATAAAAACAAATCTTTTACTATTCGACTACTATTTTGTAACTTTTTTATATAAATATTGCGAGGTTTTAGAAAAAAAACCAAACGATGGGGTATTATATATATATATATATAAATAAGTAGTGACCGGTATCATTTTGGAAAAATACATCGGGGTGACCGCGCTTGATACCTATAAAAATTTTCAAGAAAAATCGCAAAATTTACCATACTAACGGAGAAAACGGCAGTAGCCGGGGCCACCCCCGGTCCCCACATAGCTTCGCCCTTGGGGTACGATATGTGTGCCAATACCGGTAGTCCGTATCAAATACTCATTCCTAAACGAGTTAACCAATATTTGCATCTTTAAGTGGCACCTCTAAACTCATAGAAGCTCATAGAATTGAAATAGCTATATAGAAAAATAAAAATATGTTTAAAAATAAAAAATATTGATTTTGAATAATTGCAAAAGGACAGATTATAATCGTCATTAAAGTGCAAAGCCTCACTTTCATGGTTTCGTTCCTGTTTCGTCTAAAGTGGCAAGGGTTACATTATACGCATTTCTATTTTATTCAAATAGAAAGAGAAAGTTAATAACTTTTTTATTTCATAAAGTTTTGTTTGCTTTTGTGTTTTACAACGTTGTTTGAACATGTATTTAAAAAGTACTTATACAATATTATGTATCATAAAATCAAAGGAAATAAAATTTGAAATATTTTAAAAGTTTTTGAGTTTTGTAGAGTTTTACTAAAGTTATCTAAGGGCCTAAAACCATGATATATGCTTAGAAATATATAGGGAAAATGTTGATTCCAACTAACTTCGCATTTGAATAATTATATCTATATACATGTTGTATAGGTAATTATTATTATTAGGTTTTTGTTCTATTATATGAGAGCTTTCAAACTACATTCAAAAATGAGCAAGTGGAAGGAGAAATCGATTACCGAAATTGTGTGATTGAACTATTTAAAGCTATAAGAATTGAAAATAAATTTGGGCGGAGTTTGTACCACAGAAGGTTGGGAAAAATCTTAAGTGTTATTTAAGAGTTTTCTTATGATGCGATTTTCTTCGCCGTAAGGAAAATCAATGACCTTAATAAGTGTGTTTTCACGTCCACATGCCATGTGGTGTAACATATTTTTCTATATAATAAAAGGAACATATTTATTTTCTGTTTATTACTTATGTTATTATTTAACGTGAAAAACAAGTATTTTCCTTTAATGATTTAATGACGGTCACTAAGATACACTTCACCACATATGATTTCATGTATTACTGTAGGTATATTATATTTATAATATGTCACAAACATATTTGTAACATGTTAAGTCAACCCCACATATATTTATTATATCCACACATGAGAAATATAGAGCATGGGAAATGTCACGTCTCAAATATCATCAACGTGTTGCGCAATAAATAAAACAGGAACTTAACACTTAAACATGCTTGGGTGAAGCAAATTGATGGACACACGACCTTCTAAAAGCTTCTATCTAGACAGACAAAACAAAACAAATTTAAATATTTTTTAAACAACACAAACAATATTTTTAATACGAAACCAGAAATTACCGCATTAGAGTAAACTTTGAAATTAACATAGCGTTTTAAAACGAAGATTTTTGCGTGAATAAGCTGCCTACGTACACGCGGAACGCATGTAACAAAATAATTATTATTTTATAAGTTTTTCTCATTCTAACATCACAACTATAAAACTAATAATTATTTTCTTCTTTAATTTCCCATTTTTGAAAATTGAGTTACGTGTCTTAATTGTGTACCGATGAATATTATACCAAAACAAGTATTGGTGGGTGTGACTAGAGGTGCACAAACCGTTTTTTTTTAAAAAAACCGGTTCGGTTATTAACCGGACCGGTTTTTTTTTTGCCCGGAAAAAAACCGGTTCGGTTAATAACCGGTTTTTTCTGTCAAAACCCTAACCGGTCTAACCGGTTAGGACCGGTTTAGAAACCGGTTAGAACCGGTTAATAAACCGGTTTTTTTTATTAACCGGTTTTTTTTTTTTTTTAAATTTCGCGGTTTCATATACGAATATTTGTTTTTTATATTTTGTACTTAATGAAGACCATTATTTTTTCACAGTATAAACAAACCGGTAACTACAAGGCAAACCGGTAACTACAAGGTAAAACGGACTGACCGAAGCCATTCTTTGCTTTCGTTGTTAGGGTTCTTTGCTTGGAAGATGAGTATGAGTGTGTGTTGGTGAATGTGTTTTCAACAAACCAAAGATTAAAAACACATAACTTTCATTTATAGTTTTTTACATTAAAAATACAAACATTAAATCGTTATCGCATATTCGTAACTCAAAAATACAAACATTAAATCATTAACACTGAAGAAATCTCTGCCAAGAACTGTTGTTCATGATTTAACTCAAAAATACAAACATTAAATCGTGAACTAGCAGATGCTCCTGTTGTTCCCAATCGCAGTTTGTTCATGATTTGCCTCCATGTTTGCTGTTTCTTTAACTAAATTAGAAAAATCCAAATCAACAAGTAAATAAGAGCACATATTAGGAAAAAGAATGCTTAGACACGATTACATGAACAACTTGATGTTTCTTACTCATGATTTGCCTCCATGTTTGCTGTTTCTTTAACTAATTTTCTTCGCTACCCGATCCCGAGCTATTTCTTAGGTAATCGTCGTACGCGGCTTCTTCATCGGTCATTGGTTGAGTGTGTCCTTCATTGACCTCGTCTTCATACAAGCCCGCTTCATACTCCATTTCCCCCTCGAGTGAGCGTTGATGTTGTGCCCTATCTAAAGAGTCCAAGTAATCCTTGTAGCAAATCGACATCTCTATAGCTGGTGCAGTGAGTCGAGTCCTCCTAATCGATATAACCCTGCCAGAAACAGAAAAAGCAGACTCCGAAGCTACCGTGGAAGCTTGGACCGTTAGTAAATCTTTGGCCATGGCGGCGAGGATCGGAAATAAGAGCGTATAATCGAGTATGAAATAAACGAGTACAAGTATGAAATAAACGACTACGAAATAAGAGCGTATGGAGTGGTAATGTGGTATAATTGAGTGTGAGATAACAAAATAATCGCGTATGAAATAAACGTTTAGAGCTAGTAGAGTTGTATAATCGAGTGTGAGCTAACCTACCCAACCTAAACTATATATAGTTGTTTGTGGGGGTAAAATGTAAAAAAAAACGGCTAGAAATCAAGAAAAAACGGGCAAAAAAGGACCCAAACGGTCATATGGCCGTTTTATAACGGTCAAAAACCGGTTAACCTAAAAACCGGTTAACCGGTTTTTGACCGTTAACCGGTTAACCGGTTTTTAGGTTAACCGGTTTTTAAATTTAACCGGTTCAATAACCGGTTTTTGTCCACTAATGAGTAACCGAAGTACTAACCGGCGGTTCAATAACCGGTCTAACCGGTTTTTTAATAACCGGTTTTTCTATTAACCGGTTTTCGGTTAAACCGACCAAACCGGTTCTATAACCGGTTTTTTTGAACACCTCTAGGTGTGACGACTGCTGACAGAAAAAAATAAAAAAACAAATTAATTAATTAATTATTTAATAATAATATTATTGAAAAAACAAGATTCTGAAACTCAGTGGGACTGCTCAATTTTAGCACAAGTTACCCCTTAAAGTCAGCAAGATCCATTTTTTCTTCTTCAAAGCTTCTAATCATGTCTACCCTCTGAACTGCTGGATATTAAGGTAATGTTTTCGACAGATATTATGTTCTTGATTGATTTTGAACTGAATTCAACTTGGGGTTAAGGTTTTATTGATCAAATTGGGTTAATTTTTGTGGGTGGTGTTTTTGATTGCATAAAGATTTGATTTTTAATATGTTTTTGTGTTCTTGAAGCATGTTATGTTATTGATTGATGTATTGAAGTAAATTCAATTTGGGGATAATTGTTTTATTGATAAAATTAGGTTAACTTTTATGTGTGGTGTTTTTGATTGCATAAAGATTTGATTTTTAATATGTTTTTTGTGTTCCTGAAGCATGTTATGTTATTAATTGATGTATTGAAGTAAATTCAATTTGGGGATAATTGTTTTATTGATAAAATTAGGTTAATTTTTGTGGGTGGTGTTTTTGATTGCATAAAGATTTGATTTTTAATATGTTTTTGTGTTCTTGAAGCATGTTATGTTATTGATTGATGTATTGAAGTAAATTCAATTTGGGGATAATTGTTTTATTGATAAAATTAGGTTAATTTTTGTGGGTGGTGTTTTTGATTGCATAAAGATTTGATTTTTGATATGTTTTTTGTGTTCTTGAAGTATTTTATGTTATTGATTGATGTATTGAAGTAAATTCAATTTGGGGTTAATGTTTTATTGATCAAATTAGGTTAATTTTTGTGGGTGGTGTTTTTGATTGCATAAAGATTTGATTTTTAATATGTTTTTGAGTTCTTGAAGTATGTTATGTTATTGATTGATGTATTGAAGTAAATTCAATTTGGGGATACTTGTTTTATTGATCAAATTAGGTTAAATTTTGTGGGTGGTGTTTTTGATTGCAAAAAGATTTGGTTTTTAATATGTTTTTGGGTTCTTGAAGTATGTTATGTTATTGATTGATGTATTGAAGTAAATTCAATTTGGGGATAATTGTTTATTGATCAAAATTAGGTCTTGACTGCATAAAGATTTCATTTTTACTTTGTTTTTTTTTTGTGTTGTTGAAGCATATTATGTACTTGGTTGATGTTGAAGTAAATTCAATTTGGGGATTATGGTTTAATTGATCAAAATTAGGTCTTGATTGCATAAAGATTTCATTTTTAGTTTTTTTTTTTGTGTGTTGTTGAAGCATATTATGTTCTTGATTGATGTATTGAAGTAAATTCAATTTGGGGATAATTGTTTTATTGTTCAAAAATTAGGTCTTGATTGCATTAAGATTTCATTTTTATTTTGTTTTTTTGTGTTGTTGAAGCATATTATGTTCTTGGTTGATGTTGAAGTAAAATTAATTTGGGGGTTTGGGTTTATGGATCAAATTTGGGTATTTTTTGTTGGTGGTGTTCTTGATTGCATAAAGATTTTATTTTTAATCGGTTTTTGTGTACTTGAGGTGAAATTAATTTGGTAGTTAGGGTTTTATCTATCAAAATTCGGAATTTTTTCGTTGATGGTGTTCTTGATTGCATAAAGATTTCATTTTTTATCTGTTTTTTTTTGTTCTTGAAGTTTATTAAGTTCTTGATTGACCTTGAGGTAAAATTAATTTAGGGGTCAGGGTTTTATCCCTCAAAATTTGGTATTTTTCCGTTGATGGTGTTCTTGATTGCATAAAGATTTCATTTTTAATCTGTTTTTATGTTCTTGAAGCATATTATATTCTTGATTGATATTGAAGCAAATTCAATTGGGCGGTGTTCTTAGAGTGCATAAATATGTCATTTTTAATCTGTTTTTTTATTTATTTATTTTTTTTGTGTTCTAATTTATGGGTTTTGTGAATTGGTGATTGAAGATGGTGATTTATGGGTAGCAAAAGCTTCAAGGTTGGTGAAAAGGTTTATACAAGAGTTGGTGACGCGATGCCTAGCTTTATCTCCAATCCGAAGTAATTTCTTATCCATATTTCAGTAATAAAAATTGTAGATTTTTGTGGGTTTTCTTAAAATAGTCTTCCAAATCAAACCCGTATGTTGAAAGTGAAAAAAGCTTCAAATTTTTAAATAGTATAATTTTTACTAGTTTGAATGTTTTTTAGCCTTTGCTTGAATCTTTATTGATGAAATATGAAATTGATGCATTTGTTCTCTCTTAGATACCATGTTTTATTTGTGTTCTTGGATTGTATGAATTAGGGGGTGTTCTGTAAAATAATATGTTAATGATTTTTTTGATTATGTAAACGGCTTATCGACTTACCACAGCCGGCTTATTTTAAGTAGGGGTGCAAACGAGCCGAGCCGAGCCCGAGCTCGACTAGGCTCGAGCTCGGCTCGTTTAACTTACACAGAGCTCGAGCTCGAGCTCGGCTCGTTTCGAGCTCTATTTTCAAAGCTCGAGCTCGGCTCGTAAATGGATTTTGAAGCTCGAGCTCGGCTCGGGCTCGGCTCGTTTACTATTTATCAATTATTTTTTTTATATAATTATAAATATTTTATATATTTTTTCTATTATAATTTTTTATGTATAAACGAATATATATTATTTAGTTATTTTTATTTATTTTTCATAACATTATATTTATTATTAATAATTATTAAATATATATTTTAAAAAAATTATATAAATGACAGGCTCGTTTAGGCTCGCGAGCCGGCTCGAGCTTGATAAGTAAAGCTCGGGCTCGGACTCGTTTATTAAACGAGCTTATTTTTAGGCTTGAGCTCGGGCTCGAGCTCGATAAAGCTCGGCTCGAACGAGCTTTTTAACGAGCCGATCTCGAGTAGCTCGCGAGCAGCTCGGCTCATTTGCACCCCTAATTTTAAGTGTAAACTTGTCATTTTGAACACACAAAATATATCAGTTAGAAATAAGCCATTCAAACTTCTTAATAAATCAACTTATTTCACCCTGAAATAAGTTGCTAGAGAAATGCCATTTATGATAAATGTAAAATTACCTATGTGCCCTTAACTTTTGATTCTAATTACTTTTTCTAATTAGTGGTACAGAGGGGAACACCGGTCAATCCTCCCGAGTTTCTAATTTTGGACCCCATGAACAATCTATTGGATTTCGTGGCGGAGGTATTCTAATACTGTTACAGTTTTTAATTTTAAACCCGTTTTGACCCGAACCTGTTTTGACCCTTAACCCAAGTAACCTGTCCGTTTTGTCAACCGATGCTTATCATGATTAAATGTGTGTTCTTGTTCAGGGTACAACAACTCCGCTTCTTTGACCAGTCAAACCATGCACCCTGATCTGCAATTTAGTGCATATGAAAAGGTGATTTGATGTGTAAATATGTTGGCTCGATTATTTATTATTATTATTTATTATATTGTGCTGACTTATACTAGCTGTGTTTTTCATGATTAAGATGTTACAAGGACAAAATATATCTCAACCGAATCAAGTTTCAAACTCTGATACTTCCACCGAGATGGACCCTGATGACAAGATTCAAAATGTAAACATTAATTTTATATTTAATTTTATATTATATATATGTATATATCTGTATATATCATAGGGAGAGATTACAAAATGCTAAATTATTGCTGGATTAAAAAAAAAGCAAACATAAGTCGTCTTAAATTTTTTATTAATGGTTCATATTTTTAATTTTTCTGTAGTTTTTACACGTAAATGCATATGCCAGTACATAAAAAACCGTTAATTTAATTTATTCATTTTTTTATTATTATTATTTTTTTAAATTCATTGTTTACCTACACACACGCACACTATAAATCTTGATATGTTTTATTATTTTATATGCAGTTTGATATTGATCCATCTAACCCTTATATGGCTTCTGGTTCTAACGACAAACAAAAAGAAAAATTTCCCGAACAAAAGGTAATTAAAGTGTTAGCCACACAAGTATGCCATTCTTAACTGAGTGATATTAACCTTTAGTTTCTGTTTTTTTTTTGTTTCAAAATTTAGACACAAAGGCGACTGGCTCAGAACCGCGAGGCAGCTAGAAAGAGTCGGTTGAGGAAAAAGGTAAAATAATATATTAATGAGTAAACGGTTGATTCAGGTTATACTTTTATCTAAAATGGATCAAATGCGTACATGTTGAAAACAATTAGTTTAACTAGAAACCAGTTAAACGGGTCAAACGGGTAAAAAGTCAACCAAAAAATGTATTCAAAAATCAAAATGCATTAAACCTCTTACATGCTTTTATTTAAGAAATAAAGTTGTACTTTTTTTATTATATTCCACACATTTACTTAGAACTCAAAAATTACACATTTTGACACAAACCGTTCTGACCTGTTACCAAAATTACCATTTTTTACTAAAATATTGCAGCCCGGCCTGTTTTGACCATATCAAATATTATCTATTTTGACATGTTATCTAACTTGCTCTAGTTTTGAAATTTAATAAGAAAAGAATAGTTTAAAGTAAAGTTAAATATGTTCTTTTTCATTTTATTGTAGGCATACGTGCAACAACTGGAGAATAGTCGACTGAAGCTAACTCAACTCGAGCAGGAGGTTCAACGAGCGCGAAAGCAGGTATGTGTGTGTGATTTAGGGGTGCAAACGAGCCGAGCCAGAGCCTACACTACCCAATCTCGCCTCATTAGACTTTTCTGAAGCTCGAGCTTGACTCTAGGCTATGTTTTTGGGCTCAAGCTCGGCTGGATATCAATCAATACATAGGAGTCCAAAAAGAGTTATGTTAAATATTAAAAATTGCTCGTATACAAGGCTCAAGCTTGACAAGGCTCGGATTGTTTCGATTATCGATCCAATCTCGAGTAGCTCGCGGTTGGTTTGGCTCGTTTGCACTCTTGGTGTGATTTAAGATTTATTTTACAAATTTAATTTATTTTTATTTTTATTTTTATAGGGTGTTGTAATTTCAAACACGGGTGATCAGTCTCAACCAAATAGCAGGAATGGTATGTATAGCGGGTTATAGTTGTCTTTCTTTTAGTTACTTTTTTTTAGTTTAACCTATCAAATATGCTTTGAGTGTTCACTATCATACAAGTAAATTACATAGAAACACATTTATTTGAAATGAATATCATATCAAATCATATAGTTACGGTCACTTATATAACATGTATGCAAGAATCACAATATATCAAATTAGACTTTTTTTAGCGGTTGATTCATTATGTGGTGTTGATTTAAATATTTTTATCTTGTTTGGCTCATCCTTAAAATACCTTATAGCGGTCGAAACAAAACAAAATCCATCTTATAACGATGTCGTGGTTAAACCTTGACAAAAGTGAAAACCCTTAATTTTTTTCTAAAAAGGTCATTTTTGTGAAATTTCATCTTTTAATTCAATAATTCTTTAACTAACCCAAATTCGTAATACTCAAAACATATATGTATCCAAACACTATTGGCACTACACCTTCTATTATAGCTACTTATCTGATTATTCAATATAGGCTTGTAAACAAGCCGAGCCAGGCCAGACCAGGGTGCGCTCGGGCTCGGCTTGCTTATCTTAATGAGCTGAAATTTTGGGTTCGGGCTCGGGTTGTCAAAGTTAGTGTCAACTCGAAGCTCATTGACCGACTCGCATAGTTAAAAAAATGTTCTTTTTTATATATGTAAAAACTAAAAGTAATATATGTAACATGCATATAACTCAAAGTTTATAAACTACAGAATTTGTAACTTACGAATATCAAAATTTGAGTTATTGTTTATATTATATTGAAGTTTAGGCAGTACTTCTAAAGATCCAAAGTCAAATTTAAAATATTAAGAGAATTTTTAATATGGTTTTATATTATTTTTTACGTAAAAATGTCATACGGATCTAAGCTATGAACACACACACACACACAAACATCTGTGGTCAATTTAAACGAGCCAAAAAGCCAAGTTAGCTTGTTACTGAACGAGCCTATTTCGAGCGAGCCGTGAGCTCTATGAACAGCCCTAATTAAATATCACATAAACACTCTTTCTGTGTATTATCTTATATTGTATCTTCTTTTCTTTTTTAGTTGAATGACCATTACATGATCACTAACTATTATTAACCAATTTACAGGCTCATTGGCATTTGTAGCAGAATATTCGCGGTGGTTAGAAGAACAAAGCAAACATACAAGTGAGCTCAGGGCGGCAGTCACTTCACATAAAAGTGACACTGAACTTCGCTCTTTAGTGGAAAACGCCACCTCACATTTTAATGATATTTTTAGACTGAAAAAAATTGCAGCAAAAGCCGATGTGTTCCATATTATTTATGGCATGTGGACGTCACCTGCAGAACGGTGTTTTCTTTGGATTGGCGGTTTTCGTTCATCTGAATTACTCAAGGCAAGTTTTGCTACAACAAATGAAATAATATTTCACATATGAAAAATGTGAAAAAATATGTTGGTGAAAAGTTGGTTATAAATCGTCACTCTTTTAACTGTAGAGAAATTGGTCAGATTTTAGTTAAAACTAGGAGGGTAAATGAGCCAAGCATATCCCAAGCTCATCTGGTCTCGAGCTTGCTAGGAATTTGCTTGTTTATTATTTACCAATTAATTTATTTTAAATACATTTATAATTGTTTTAAATATGTGTTTTAACTTTTAATTATAGTTTTTATCACAAAAATAATATATTTAGTATATCAAATAAGTTTATACAAATAGTAGGCTTGTTTAGGCTTGCAAGCCAGCTCCAGCTTGATAAGTGAAGCCCTGGCTCGGGCTCGTTTGAGCTTTTAGTAAGCCGATCTTCACTCTAGATGATTTTTTTAAAAGGTTGAAATTGCCACCGTTAAACAATAGAGAAATTAATAAAATTATATGATAAATAGTACCTTTTTTTTCTCAAATCTTTACACTTTTAATTATACAGGATTTTCATAATTCAAACCCGTCTAACTATGGACTTTTTCAGATGTCTATTATTAATTCTACATATTAATAAAAGCATGAACTTTCTATTACTTTTATGCACTTATGAGTTATGAATTATATTTCTTCCTATTTACTAAAAAGCATGTTAGTCATTTGTAAAAAATATTTATCAACCTTCAAAGGCTAATTACTATTTTTATAATTTTCTACACATTTATAACTGCATTTTCTTTTATAAAGCGTGACATTATCAATCAATCAATTGGAACCGTTGACTGAACAACAATTATCAATTTGGCAGCTTCTCGTGACTCACTTGGAACCGTTGACTGAACAACAATTAGCAAGCATTGATCATTTACAACAAACGTCATTGCAAGCGGAAGAAGCTTTATCACAAGGAATGGATGCATTGCAGCAGTCTTTGGCAGAAACATTAGCCCGAGATGCACCCGTGGTCCCACCGGGCTCGTCGGGTATGGCTAACTACATGGGTCAAATGGCTATGGCTATGGGCAAGTTGGGCTCGCTTGAAAATTTTCTTCGCCAGGTTAATTCTCTTTTAAATTTCGTAATTGAAACCAGGAACTAATAAGAGTTTGTTTTACTGAATAAACGAAAACAGCGTTATATACACTGAATAAACGAAAACAGCGTTAAAACCAAGTACTTATAAGAGTTTGTGTAATAACATTGTTAAAAATTTATGTACACAAAAAACCATAACTGATTGGTTGATATGTTTATTTTTTTCGTTTTTTAAATGTTTATCTACACATGTATAGATTATGTGTAGGAAATATACCTAAACATGATTTACGCATGTGTAGGTTCTATAAATAAATAGCTTTTTGGAATATGAGAAAGACAGAATTACAAATTTTGTCCTTTAAATATACGTGATTTATGGATCATGTCCATAAATAGATTTTTGGAATATGAGAAAGACAAAATTACAAATTTTGTCCTTTAAATATAAGTGATTTATGGATCATGTCCTTTAAAAAGTTTATCTGCGGGCGGTGTCCTTTATATGACAAAATACGTTCACTTTTAGTCCTTTATACTAACTGTCATCCAAAAACTAAGTTAAATCCAAACATGCCAAGACTTACCGGGTTTTTTTTTAACATATTTTTATTTAATTTCTGTTTCTAATAATATATTTAATTTGTTTTTAAATATAAATACCTAAATAGTATGCGTAAAAAGACTTAAATGCCCTCACATGCTAAGACTTAACGGGGTTTTTGGATGCCAGTTAGTCAAAAGGACAAAAATCAAACAAACATGTCATGTAAGGTGGCTTGCAAATAAACTTTTTAAAGGATCTGATCTATAAATTGCATATGTTTAAAGGACAAAAATTGTACTTCTGTCTCTTTTCTAAGATGAATAAAACATTGCATTACAAGTTTCAACCATTTTCTTGTATTTTAAATTTCTTAAAAATGGAAAACTTGAATAATTAATTCAATTTTTTTTTTTGCAAATCCCAGGCGGATCACTTGAGGGAAAAAACATTACAACAAATGCACACAATACTTACAACCCGACAATCAGCGCGGGCCCTACTTGCAATTAATGACTATTTTTCTCGGCTTCGGGCCCTAAGTACTCTTTGGTTTGCTCGCCCACAAGAGTAGAGGTAACATGTGCAAGTAAAGATAAATGCAATATCATCATGTACAGTAGGGTTTGTAATGCAGTGTGGCTGTTAAAAATAGGTGACAGCAATATTCTCATTTAGTAGTATTATCAAATAGGAGTAGCAAGAAAATAAAGTGGATGGATTGTATTGTGATTATAATATTTAATATTGTGAATTCATGTATTATTAGGTATACTTCAGTTGGTTGTTTGTTGTTGTAACACCACAACCCGGAACAGGATGACGTGTCACTATTACCGATATCAAATCAATGCCACAATCCAAAATACAACAAAAATCAATGCAACCTATGTCATATTATTAAACCAAAATGAATTAACTCCTAAAAGCTTGAACTTCATTATTCTCTCTCATCACTAATTTCCCAGAGTCCCGAATTACCTGAAAACAAAATAAGAAAAACAAAACAAGAAAATACGGCTGAGCCAAAAATTGCCCAGTAACGGAGAGAACAATAGTACAGGTAAAGGCATACATAAGACAAAACACATACTGAAATAAAACTGAAACTATTGCGGATATAAAACCACGTTTTAGACCGAACTATAATTAGATGCGAAACATAATCCGATACACGATCGGGACGTAATCTGAATATACTCAAATTTAATCAAATGCAGATACATATATCAAAAACGGACCAGAAATATAGCGAAACAAAATATAATTACTAAAATACACGACGATGATGTTAAAATAAATAGGTCGTGTAATACGGAAGCACCCAGAGCCTAAACAGAGGGGTACACAGCTAGCTAGTCCATGCACCAAGGAGACGGTGTGGGTGGCGTGCACACATTGTTCCATCTCAAACAGAAGTCAGGAGTCAGGAGTCAGGAGTCGGAGCTAAGATCGACCTATACGCCTCTAAGTGGCCAAGGTACTACATGAGTACTTTCAGAGACGCCGTGAACTTTGATTACGCACTGTCACGATAAGTGCCATGTCGTTGACGCCCCAACGACAAGTCAGAATTTGCTCGGGTAACAAAGTACTAAAGATAACACCATATAACTAAACATATTCAAACCAGAACATGCAATAAAGAGTACAAAATAAATAATCTATTGCATGCTACAAAAATATATTATATAATATAACTGAACTTAAAATATAACTTTCGCGTAACAAAAATCCGTACTACAAAGTAACGGAATAGAGTCAATACTATAAGTAAACGAAAACAGAAACCGTAACGAAGTAACGGAATATAATTTATACTATGAGTGACAGAAACCAGAAACCGTACTACCAAGTAACAGAATATAATTAATACTAAGAGTAACAAAAACAGAAACCGTACTACGAAGTAACAAGAAACAGAATCCGTACTACGAAGTAACGGAATGTATATATAATACTAAGAGTAAACGATAACATATTCCGTACTACGAAGTAACGGAATGTATATATAATACTAAGAGTAAACGATAACAGATTCCGTACTACGAAGTAACGGAATGTATATATAATACTAAGAGTAAACGATAACAGATTCCGTACCTCAGTAGTCAATAATTAAGCACGCAAAGTCGAGCCACGTTAAGTTGTACTAACACCTACATGTTATTTATAGTTTGAATTAAATTTACAAAACTTAATTTAGTTATTTTATTCGTTGGTACCTTCTGCTCCGGCGACGGAAGCGTTTAAATATTTACTTTGCCATGATGGTGATTGTGTGCATTGATTGTGTCCAGGTGTGTGTTTACTTGTGTGTTTTAGGATTTTACCCATGTGATCAAATTAAATAGTGATAAAATAGTTTATTTTATCAAGTACTATGATTATGATTTTAAGAATTTAATAAGTTTGTTTCACACCTTTTGAACAAAACCATGCACACAGTATACACATGGCTTTACACATGCTAACCTACGTACACTTATCACCACACACACACCATACACAAACACGACAGACGCATGCATCACACACCGCACCCATCCAACACACACATGTTTTTCGTTGAACCAAAACTAAACGAAACCGCGGTCGTCGAAACAAATTAAAACGATACCAAAATTTATATCTTTTAAGTTTAAATGATCAGACGGAGGTTTCTATTTGGTACCTTAATAGTCGAACCAACAATCAGAGTATGAGACGAGCGATGGCGCACGAATGAGGGATGGCGGCTAGTTCAGAACGATGGCCAAGGCGGAGAAGTGCATCGGTGGTGGTTAACTACGATCGCGACAACAAGCAGCGAGGAGGGTGGCGGCGTCACAAGGTGGTGCAGCGGCGGATTACCAGACGTGTAGAGCGTGACCTTACTTCTCCTTTGTAAAACAAAGCTTCATATTAGTGAGTATTAGTTGCCGGCCGGAACCAAACAAGGTGGTGTACGTATATAACATAAACACACAAAACAAATTATTAAAACTCACCTCAATGGTTTAGCGAAGCGAATAAGAGGACTGAGACGGCAGCGGCGTAACTCAAGAACGCGTGCGGGCTGATGATAGTCATCTCCGACAGCAATCAATAGCGGTGGCGGTAGCTTCCGACACGTTGTGGGACGATGGTGGGGTTAAACTCAGTCGCGAACGGAGGCTGGCGGTGCAACGGAGCCGAAGAAGAATAGCGGCAGTTTATTAACGGGGCGGCGATGTCAAAAGGTGGCGTTGGGTCCTTAAAACAAAGACAGAAGCGGCAGCGGTGGTTGTCTCCGGTGATAACAAATTGCGGTGATTATGGTGGGTCACGGCGGGTCGTCATGGAGTATGAAATTCGTGATGGGTTTAGAATTGATTTACGTGGCTTAAGGGTTATATAAGTCGAGTGATAGGGTTCCCGTCGTGATGCTCATACTTCGGATATTTAGTTTGTAGCAGATAAGAGATAAATGAGGTTCTTGGTCAAAATATCAACACATGATGGAAGGGAAAATAATTTTACGTAGGCTTGTTTTACAAGGATTCAAATCATTGAATAGATTTCTTTTAGTTTATCTAGTTTTGTATATAATTCCCTTTTAGCCAAATCTATTTTCAATATTTATTATCATATAAACATTAATATATCATATTTTATAAAACTTAAATTTACGGGCATTACAGTTGTTGTGTAAAGACCATTGTTTTTCTTATGTGGAAATATCATGTTTCCTATGCTTTGTTTCGAGTTTCGTTTCCTATGTTTTGAGTGTTTTGCTTCACGCCGAAGTGCATATTTCTTTAAAATGTTGTGCTAGAGTATAACAAAGTGGTGTTTTCTTTAGACTCCCTAAAAATTTAAATAGTTGACCGTTACATAAGTTGGGGAGAGATCTACGGAGAACACCTTTTATTACGCTAAACACCTTTGATTGCGAGAACAGACAAAATAAAATAAACCATACATTTTTTCAATCTTAATTTGAAACAAAATATGGGGACTTTCTTACTTTTCGACCTTGTCAACTGATAGTGAAAGAACAAAATCGTTAAAATTCTATTTTAGCCGGATCTATAATAGGAATAAATAAATAGAATTGGAAATAGTTGGCTTGGTCCGTTCAAGAAATACTGGCTGACTGGGGACTCTTTGGGCCGTGATTCATAAGATTCTAACAGACCCCACGATTTTCCTCTCATACTCTCCCTTGAGCTGCTTCAGAGCGAAGAAAAAGTTTCAATTTCACATTTCGACATAAAAAAGAGATCTTGATCTTCGGACTCCCGAATGAAAATGAAAGAGAATAATAGTATATATGCACTACTTATTAATTTCCACTTATCTATCTTGGAATCAAAACTAAATATAAACTATATGTATATAACTTATGTATAGGTAAATGATACAAGACTAAAAGAACTAAAGTTTGATAGTTTTTATGTATATAACATACACATATGTACGTAAGAAGTACAAAACATAAAAATACCAGTAGCCGTTGAATTAAACAATTTAAACTCGTTCTTTTTGTTCTCGCAGTAATTTAGTGTTCTCAAATGTTATCCCTACATAAGTTGTCCAAAAATAAAAAATAAGTAAAAAAGAACAAGGTAGTTTCAATTTTCAACTGTCACTAGTCTTAAACTCATAATATTCACCCAAACAGTTAAAATCAGTACATCCTGCAATTAACCTTCTTGACATCTAAAACTAGAAAAACGTAAAAATCGGTTATTTGCAGCCCCTAGTTGGAACCATACCACCATCACGCCATTTCATGAACCCGTTTTCTAATGCCTCCCGCATCCACAAGTGCCTGCAACACTGAATCGCTTCGGGAACCGTGACCCAACTTCTGACCCGGCGGCTTTGTTCGGGCCACGAGCTCAATTCTTCTTTCACAAGCAACGCAAACATTGCAGCGCGACATCTGCCTCCAGGGCTAGACTCGTAGTGCCCTAGAAAATGCTAGAATCAAAATTATATGATATTAGTCATTAGATCATGTAAATCACATTTATATAACTGCAGAGCCATAAACGAACCGAACATGCGGTGAACCGTTCAATAGTAAGTTTATTTGTTTAATAAGCGAACAAGCATGAACATATTCTTTAGTTCATTTGGTTAAACGGACTAACATGAACGCAAGTCTCGTTCATTAATTGAAGTTCATGAACATTCAACTACGTTCGTTCCGTTTCATTCACTAGTTTAAGTTCGTTCATTAACGTTCGTCAATATATTGATTTAAAGCACGTTACAATTTAGTTTAGTTTTAATAATTTTTAAGGCCCAACACATCGTTGTTCACATTTACTTTCAATTGGTTTTAGCTAACGTATATTTGTTTGTTTATCTATGTTCAGTTATGTTCGTTCGTTTATACTATTAATGAATGAACATAAACGAACACAAACACACTCATTTTCTTAATGAACAAACACAAATAAAAAAAACTTTGTTGTTTTAATTGTTTGTGTTTGATCGATTCGTCTTTGTTCAGTTTAGTTAAAGGCCTAAATAAACAGGTAGTAAAGAGGCAATGAATAACAATATAAAACAGGTTTGAGTCGAAGCAAGTAAATTTGTTATGGGTCGGGTCAGGTAGACCAAAAATACTTTCAAAGGCTTACTTTTTATACAAACAATTAATGTGTAAAAATGATTTAAAGACTTAGTAGTTCAAGAATAATCTAATTAATTGAACATAATAATTTAAGGAGGTTTTATGCATTAAAATTAGTTTTCATTTTAGCTATTTCTTTATACGTTTATTTTACGACAATATTAATTTAAAAAAGCATAAACAATTTTACTCACCATTATATCTCCTCGAACTCCAGCCTCTTCCAATGCTTCACGTGCGGCTGCCTCCTCAACGGTTTCATCATTTTCCCATCCACCCTAATAAATAAAATTTAAAAAATAAACATGTAAATCACTAATAACTACATAATGAAAAATGGTGTTTGGATCAAATATAAATGTAAATTAACGTGTAGACCGTGTGAAGTGAAGTAAAAGTCCATGCAGTGGCAAAATTGTATCTACTTGTACTTTGGCACTGCACGTTTTCTTCTCTTCACTTCGCACCTTAAAACCTATTTGTTCGCAATCCCGACCAATGAAATATAAAACCCTAAGCTTATGTTTGGGATTAATAATAATATATACATTAAAAACATACCTTTGGGAACAAAAGACCAGGTCCACTTGTAGAGTTGATCATTAGCACCTCAACAATCTTTTCAGATTTGTTACCATTACTGTCTTCTGAACACCGGAACCTGTACGGAATGCACCTGCGAATTAAACCCTATTTTCAAAATTCAAAACTCGGAGAACTGAATGAGCAAAGATCACTAAAATCTAGGCTGTTGAAAGGTTCATGTTTGAGTGTTGGCGAGTCCAACCTGAGTATCCGACACGAACCCAAACCCGAAAAATCGTGAAAGACACATGAACCCGAACACCCCATGCATATTGACACGCTGGTGTAAACCCGCCCCCTTTAGCTAATCGTTCTCACGCTCTCGACTCAAAACTGGCACGAACCCGAACACGAAAATTGTGAAAGACACGCGAAACCGAACAACCCCTGTATATTTGCAGGTTGGCCCAAACCCGACCCGTATAGCTAAATGCGTTCACACGCTCGACCTGAAATTTAACACAAATCCGAACACAAGGCTCATGAAAGACACGTGAACCCGAACACACCCTGCATATTCGCAGGTTGGCCAAAATCCAACCCGTTTAGCTAAACGGGTTCGCCCGCTTGACCCGAAAGTGACCCGAACCCAAACCTTGGCACGAACCAGTAACACAAAAAACGTGAGACACGTGAACCCAAACACGACCGGCATATTCACAGGTTGACCAAAACCCGAACCATTTAGCTAACGGGTTGGCAGGCTCGACCCGAACCCATTTATACCAAACCACACCCAAAAATTGGAAACAGAAATCAGTGTTTCAACTTTCAAGATTACAAATTTGGGGAAATAAAAAATCATCAAGATTTTTAACACAAATAATTATCAAAAAATTGAATTTGGGGAAAAAAATTAAGGTTTCAATGTTTGATAAACAAATTAAAGATCAAACTGAAACAGGTGAATCGAATACCCGGCGATAAGACGGCAACCGGACTCATAACGCTGCTGATGACGACCAGTTCGGGCCACCAATTCCGACATTTGACGATCAATTCATAAACCTAATAATAATAATAACAACAACATCTTTCGATCATTTAACAAAAAGATTGGTTTTTTGAGAACCCTTTTCGGAGTTAATCAAAACCCATTTTCCAGCAAGGAAAATGATTCCGATTTTAATTTCTTGATTTTAGGGATTGAATTGATGGGTTCTGGAAGAAGAAGATGAGAGAGAAAGGGGGTTGGAGAGATGAGAGAGAGAGAGAATAAAGGCGGAGATTTCGTGAAGGGTGGGTTACGTATGGTGTGAATAAGTAAAAATTGTGAAGCATGATATGATGTCAGCGTCCATGGAGGTGAATGTGATGAGGATTGTTGGTTGTTTGCAGCAGGCAGCTGCTTTTCGTGTTCAAACTCAACGAGTCAACTACATCTTTGATGTTGTTGCCTTGTTGGGGACTGATGCTATTATTTGTGTTGAAACATTATATAATCTACGAGCATTTACAATTGTGTTATTTAAACACAACCAATTTAACGCATTTATTAAACGTGTTAAGTGGGTGTGGTTGGGTCAGAATGATGTAGGACCGGAACGAGTTAAGTGGGTGGGCAGGCTTGTATTGCGCGCCTAATGCCGCAATACGTGTTTTATGGTGCTAGATTGTGTGTTCCATTCTAACTTATTTCAAAACATTTGCAAGATAACACCAACTTATTCTAATATGCAAAACAAAATGTCAATCCATTATGAACCAGTTTCTTTATAAATGGTTGTCTCAATCAAACTCTTCTGAGAC
Source organism: Bidens hawaiensis (assembly GCF_021521415.1). NCBI lineage: Eukaryota > Viridiplantae > Streptophyta > Magnoliopsida > Asterales > Asteraceae > Bidens > Bidens hawaiensis. Next base: position 254,627 of record NW_027494849.1, read on the forward strand.
TCATTTATGAGAAACATTCACCATATCAACCTAATTTAAAAAAAAAAACGACCCATATCAAGCTAGTTTTGGTATGGTGAGCCAAAATTGGTTTTATGTAAAAAGATTTGATGTTTTAGACATGGTGATTATCAATATTTTAATTAGGTTAACTTTAAATGACGATTGAAATTCTGTTTCGATAGCATGATTGTTAATACTTCAGACTTGTAATTTTATAGTCTTATGTTAAAAACCTGACTTAAATAGGTTCCAACTTGATGATTTTCATTCTTGAGTCGCCCATGAAATATCAAAACCAATATAAATAAGGATATTAAATAAAGGTTGTGGCATAATAATAATAATAATAATAATAATAAATTGTGGCATAAACAATAAAAAAAAAAAAAAGTTGTAAATCTATCCTTTGTTTAACCAAGCAAATGTTAGAAAATTGTCACCTACCTCCAAAGGGAAAAGCCAAGTGGGCTGGCAGGCAGGCAGGCAGGCAGGCTAATTCACATTGAATCTATCCATCCAACCAACCAACCCTAATCAGGATTAGATCTCTGTATTGTATGTATTCTCTCTAAAATAAAAGTATCTTCTTCTTAAACCTTCTCCTTCTCTCTGTACAGGAGGAGGAGAGAGAGAGAGAAGAAGATAGATTATTATTATTATTATTATTCTCATCTCAATTGTTTCAATATTAGGTTAGAAGATTCTATCCATTAAACCATGGAGCATCAGAATTCAGTACCCACTTTCTTTCCGGTCGATCCGTTTCTGGTCGAAGCCTTGCAGAATCCACGTCATCGTCTCACCAGTTACTTTCTTCCACCTAATTTATGCCTTTATACTTTTAATTGCTGATAGTTACTTTGATTGACCTAATTTCGTTTCTCAATTTTGCCCTAATCTATGTTGATCTATTGATTTCTTCTTCGTTTTGATTGTTTGTTTGTTTGTTTGTTTCATACTTAGGCTTACTGTTTTATTACATTAGATCTGCTCAATTTGATACTTCATTGATTGTTTTATTTCACCAATTGCCATTGTTAATTAGGGTTAGCCACTTAGCATTATAAGATTGTCTGCTGTTAGATGAGGGATGAGATTGATACATAATTATTATTATTAAGTAAAAACCGAAACGTACCGGAACATCCTAGTGCTGTTTGATTGGTATTGGTTAGGGGTGTGCACGGTTTAGTTTGGTTATTAGCCAAAACCGAAACGGAAGTCATTGGTTAGTCTGTTTTGTTAACCAATCGGTTTTCGGTTACTCAGTTTTTGGCTCGGTGCTTGACCTGACATTATTTTGATTTTTCGGTAATTTTGATTGTATAGGTGTTAGGTTTACTGTTTCATACTGAATACGAGTGAAAGTGTAATCTGTATATGTTGGTTGCGTATCGGTTTGTACCATAATCATTAAAAATACCGAAAAGTACTGGGACTGAAAGTTACTGAAAAGATGCTCATCTCTGCATTACTACATTAGATTATTAACACTAGATTATTCATCAGATCTTTACATACTAGAGGTTTTTTTTTAGAAAATCAGTTTCTTATACCGCTAAATTTGTTTTTTCTGTTTATTTTAGTTCTTCGAATGGAGCTTGATATCCAAAAATTCATTCAAAATACTGAAAAACAACAATTTGAGTTTCAACATTTCCCTACATCTTATCTCCGACTCGCGGCTCACCGTGTTGCACAACACTACGGTCTTCAAACCATGGTTCCTGACAACTTTACAGACGGTCAAGGGGCTCGACTTTTGGTTAAACGGTCAACCGAAACGAAACAACCCGTGTTCTGTTTATCGGATGTGCCGACTAAGGTTTCAGAAACCAATAAACATGCGCAGACCAAGATTGTGTTAAAACCTAGGCCTAAATTGTCAGCTGATGGAGCAAACGTTGGTAAGAAGTCGGGTTCGGTTAAGACGGTTGAAGAAAGAAAGGAGGATTATGATCGGGCCCGGGCTCGTATTTTTAGTCCTCAGTCAGATGGCTCGGGTTCGTCAAGGGCTAATTCAGAGAGTGGTGATGAAAGTGACGGGGCTAAAAACTCGTTTGTTGATGGGAATAGTTCTCGTGTTGCAATATTAAGGGACCGGGAGAAGGATTTAACTGACCCGGATTATGATCGGAGCTATGATAGGTATACTTTTTGACATTTAAGTTTTGGCTTCTAATTTGTATTATATCATTAATAATGTTAAATTAACAACGTAGGTATATGAGGAACTTGCCAGTGAATCAAGGGCTTAATTTGTTGCCAATGACTTTACCAAAATTCCAACCGCCATGTGTCCAATATGATCCTGTAATACCAATACCGCACCTGGGCCAACACACAAATGTTCAAAGTCAAACACCTGTTGGCTATAGTCGATCGGGTATAAATCCATACCCTGTTGTTGGAATGAATCCCGTATCAAGAGATGCTGTTTATATGCAATGGCCAACTCATTCCATGATGTATGCACACACATATGATCAGTTTAGACATGCGGTTTTTCAGGTATAATATTAATTGTGACTTTGTTCTTTATCTACTTATCATTGAAGCAGGTGTTTGGATGCATGTTTGGCTGACTTGATTTTGAACTGTTGTAGCAGGCACCATTCTGTCAACCGCAGCCTTTGAGTTTTGATTACTCGCAAAACCGTTAGGCTCTCATTTTGAGCTAAAAGATTGGATTGGAACAACGATTTTGTTTTGTACTAGGAAGTTATATTGTTACTCGTCAAAAAACTTATGTTTGATTTATCTTATTAATATGACGCATTCTATTATTGTTTTCCACTTTGTAGTGAAGCTTTATGTTTATGGGTGGTTATGTTTTATGTTTTCCAAACTAGGGTCTTGCATGCAATACAGTGTTATCATTGTATTTGTATTTTGGCGGCAACACAATAACGATTAGGTGGTGGCAACAAATAATTGTTGCGGGCATTGATGACCAGTTTTAAGTTATCAAGTTTTATAATAGTTACCAGTTGCTTAATTTGAGTATGGCTAAACTCACTGGACAAGTTGAATTGACAAAAATAAAACATATGCAATTACTCTCGTCAGCTTACATGGCTCAACTATTTTTGAAATAACTTCACACCTAGACGTCAATGCTTCTGTCTTAAAAAGATATTTTGT